>NC_057805.1:295987285-295995311 GCF_018294505.1 Triticum aestivum | reverse complement strand
CTCCCGGCGGCGGGCGGCGGCGGCGGCTAGATTCGGGCGGCGGGGCTCCTCCGGCGGCGGTGATGAGAAAAACGGAAGGGGGCTATAGATGGAAGGGGGGTGCGGGCGGTTTGGGGAAGGGGCATCCGAGGCGGCGGCGGCTCCCGTGGCGTGCTCGGACTCCGGCGGTGGCGGGCGTGCGGGAAGAGGAGAGGGGCGACGGGCGGGCCGTCGGTTGGGCTCGGCCCAGCCGGCGCGGGCGCGTATTTTTTTTAAAAAAAAAATTCCGCGCAAAATATTGCGTAGAAAAATAAATAAAAATCAGAAAAATATGAAATAAATTTTCCCCGTCTAGTTAGAAAATCTAGAATAGGGTGAACATTTTTAAAATCAAAAATAATATTTTGAAAACATGCATATTTTCAAATGCAATAAAAATTGCAAATAAAATCCAATTAAATTCCAAATAACGATTTTAACATTTTTCCTCCAGTATTCCAATGTTTTGGAGAAGTCATATTTTCTCCTCTCGTTTATTTTAAAATGAAATATTTTTTCGGAGAGAAAAATAATTAAAATCCCAATCCTCGTTTGAAAAATCAAATAAGAAAATTCGAGAAAATCCCCAACTCTCTCCGAGGGTCCTTGAGTTGCTTAGGTTTTATCGAGGATTTGTCAAAATGCAATAAAACATGATATGCAATGATGATCTATGTATAACATTCCAAACTGAAAATTTGGGATGTTACAAACCTACCCCCCTTAAGATGAATCTCGCCCTCGAGATTCGGGTTGGCTAGAAAACAGGTGGGAGTGGTTTTTCCGTAGATCTTCCTCTCGCTCCCAGGTGGCCTCATCTTCTGTGTGGTGACTCCACTGGACTTTGCAAAACTTGATAACCTTGTTGCGGGTAACTCGGCTGGCATACTCGAGAATCTTAACTGGCTTCTCCTCATAAGTCAAATCACTTTCCAACTGAATCGCTTCCAGTGGCACAGTATCTCTCAGTGGTATCTCAGCCATCTCTGCGTGGCATTTCTTCAACTGCGAAACATGAAATACATCATGAACTTCAGACAATCCTTCGGGCAATTCCAGCTTATAGGCAACTTCTCCCATACGTTCCAACACTCTGTATGGTCCGATAAAACGGGGCGCTAACTTTCCCTTAACTCCAAAGCGCTTCACTCCTCGAAGTGGCGATACTCGAAGATACACTCTGTCTCCGACTTCGTGAACTGTCTCCTTGCATTTAGAATCAGCATAACTCTTCTGCCTGGACTGGGCTACCTTGAGCCTATCGCGAATCAACCTTACTTTCTGTTCAGACTCCTTAATCAAATCTGGTCCAAACAACTGACGATCTCCAACTTCGTCCCATAACAACGGTGTTCTACACCTCCTTCCGTACAAGGCTTCGAAAGGGGCCATCTTCAAACTGGTTTGATAACTGTTGTTATATGAAAACTCTGCATAGGGCAAATTGTCGTCCCAACTAGATCCATAATCTAGCGCACATGCTCTCAACATGTCCTCCAAAATCTGGTTGACTCTCTCGGTCTGCCCATCTGTCTGTGGGTGAAATGCTGTACTAAATTCCAGCCTGGTTCCCAATGTTTCATGTAGCTGCTTCCAAAACTTCGAGGTAAATTGGGTTCCTCTATCTGATACAATGGTCCTCGGAACTCCATGCAAACATACTATCTTGGTCATGTATATCTTTGCCAACCTAGCACTGGTGTAAGTGGTCTTCACTGGAATGAAATGAGCCACTTTCGTCAAACGGTCGACTACAACCCATATTGAGTCATAGCCTGAACGAGTCCTGGGTAATCCTGTGATAAAATCCATGCCTATTTTATCCCACTTCCATTCGGGTATCGGCAATGGCTGTAGCAATCCTGCTGGCTTCTGATGCTCTGCCTTCACTCTTTGACATACATCACAAACTGCTACAAACTCCGCAATATCCTTCTTCATTCCGGTCCACCAGAAAGTATTCTTCAAATCCAAATACATCTTGGTATTCCCTGGGTGAATCGAGTACGGTGAATCATGGGCTTCTTGCAAAATCAACTTCCTGATCTCCGGATTATTTGGCACATATACACGGTCCTCAAACCATAAGGTATCGTGCTCATCCTCACGAAATCCCTTGGCTTTTCCTTTGCTCATCTTCTCCTTTATCTCTTCAATCTCCTTGTCTGTCTTCTGAGCTTCTCTGATCTTTTCCATCAAGGTAGATTGAATCTCCAATGTCGCTAAATAGCCTCTAGGGACTATCTCCAAACATAGCTCACGAAGGTCCTCGGCTAACTCCTGAGGTAACTCTCCTGTCATGAGGGTGTTAACATGACTCTTGCGGCTCAACGCGTCTACTACTACGTTAGCCTTTCCAGGGTGATAATGCAATCTCATATCATAGTCTTTGATGAGCTCCAACCATCTCCTCTGTCTGAGGTTTAACTCCTTCTGCGTGAAAATGTACTTCAAACTCTTGTGATCCGTGTACACTTCACAATGGTTTCCAATGAGAAAATGTCTCCATGTCTTCAATGCATGCACCACGGCTGCTAATTCCAAATCATGCGTAGCATAATTCTTCTCATGGGGTTTAAGTTGTCATGAAGCATACGAAACAACTCTTCCTTCCTGCATAAGCACTGCTCCAAGTCCTCGACGAGAAGCGTCGCAATAAACTTCATAGTCCTTGCGTTGATCTGGCAAAATCAACACTGGTGATGTAACCAATCGTGTCTTCAACTCTTGGAAACTAGCTTCACACTCCTCAGTCCAATTGAATTTGGTGTCCTTCTTCAATAGCTCAGTCATGGGCTTAGCAATCTTTGAGAAATTTTCGATAAATCTCCGGTAGTATCCTGCAAGTCCAAGAAAACTCCGGATTTCTCCAACTGTCGTGGGTGATTCCCAACTTGTCACTGTGTCAACCTTGGCAGGGTCTACTGCTATTCCTTCTCCAGAAATAACATGTCCAAGGAATCCAACTTCCTTCAACCAAAATTCACATTTGCTGAACTTGGCATATAACTGATGTTCTCTGAGCTTCTCAAGTACCAATCGTAAATGCTCCTCATGCTCTTCTTCATCCTTGGAAAAGATTAAAATATCATCAATGAACACCACGACGAACTTATCCAAAAACTCCATAAACACTTTGTTCATCAGGTTCATGAAATAGGCCGGTGCGTTAGTCAGTCCAAATGACATAACGGTATACTCATACAATCCATATCTGGTGGTAAATGCCGTCTTAGGTATATC
The DNA here is from genome assembly GCF_018294505.1 of Triticum aestivum. Taxonomy (NCBI): domain Eukaryota; kingdom Viridiplantae; phylum Streptophyta; class Magnoliopsida; order Poales; family Poaceae; genus Triticum; species Triticum aestivum. Next base: position 295,992,050 of record NC_057805.1, on the reverse strand, counting down.
CTGTTCTCGAATCTTTAACTGATGGTATCCTGATCGTAGATCGATCTTGGAAAATACTTTAGCTCCTTGCAAGCGGTCAAACAAATCATTGATCATCGGCAGTGGGTACTTGTTTTTTATGGTCACTTCATTCAATCCCCGGTAATCAACAACCATCCTTAGCGATCCATCTTTCTTCTCTACTAGAAGTACTGGTGATCCCCAAGGTGACGAACTTGGGCGAATATAGCCTTTATCCAGTAACTCCTTGATCTGTTTCTTAATTTCCTCCAAATCCTTTGCAGGCATCCTGTACGGTCTCTTAGATATTGGCCCTGTGCCTGGCAAAAGTTCAATCAAGAACACAATGTCTCTATCTGGTGGCATGCCTGGCAACTCTTCTGGAAATACATCCGGATAGTCCTTCACCACTGGTACTTCCTCCTGTACAACTCCTGATAAGGAATTCACTTGAGTCCTCTTCGGCATATGCCTGGATACATACTTGATCCTTTTTCCTTCCGGGGTGGTAAGCAAAATTGTCTTGCTGGCACAATCGATGTTTCCTCCATACAACGATAGCCAATCCATTCCCAAAATCACATCCAAGCCTTGCGATTCCAAAACAATGAGGTCTGTGGGGAAAACATGCCTTCCAATGGCCAACGGTATCTGAAAACATCCTTGGGTGGCCATATACTCTGCTCCTGGCGAGGTTACTAACATGGGGCTTTTGAGGACTTGGGTGGACATCTTAAACTTGTTTACGAATCCCCTGGATATGTATGAATGCGATGCACCGGTATCGAAAAGAACAGTTGCAGTAAATGACTTAACCAAAAACTTACCTATTACTGCATCAGGCTGAGCTTCAATCTCCTCCACGCTCACGTGGTTCACATGTCCTTTGTTGAACGGGTTCGGCTTCTTCCCGGAGCTTCCATTGCCATTTCCATTTTGGGCTTCGGGACAATCGGTAGCGTAATGTCCCGTCTTCTGGCACTTGAAACAAGTAATGTGACTTAGATCTCTCTTGGTTGGGGTAGATGGGTTGGTGCGGTTCTATCCGTTTCCTCCTCCATTCCGATTACCATTCTTGGAGCCATTATGGTTGTGCGAACTACCTCCTCCATGGGTATGCTGAAACTGTCCTCCCGGCTTTGGGGTAAATCGTGGCTTCTGCTGGGCTCCAGAATTGTACTTCCCTTGTCCATACTTCCTCTTGCGGTTTTCAATCTGTTGTTGCTTCCCTTCAATCATGAGAGCTCTATCTACCAGTTCCTGGTAGTTGTTGAAGGTTGCTAGCATCAACTGCATACTCAGCTCATCAATCAATCCTTCCAAAAACTTCTCCTGCTTGGCTGCATCTGTAGCAATGTCATCTGGTGCATAACGTGCTAACTTACTGAATTCCTCCACATACTGGCCTACGGTGCGTCCTCCTTGGCGTAGGTTGCGAAACTCACGCTTCTTCATAGCCATAGCTCCTGCTGAAACATGAGCTGTACGGAAAGCTTGCTGAAACTGGTCCCATGTGACAGTGTCAATAGGGTGCGTGGCTGTATAATTCTCCCACCATGATGCTGCGGGTCCATCAAGCTGATGTGCGGCAAAACGCACTCTTTCCGCATCTATGCATCCTGCAGTGGTCAACTCCCTTCCAACTTTGCGGAGCCAATCATCTGCTACAATCGGCTCGGTGCTACTGGAAAACACCGGCGGGTTTAGCCTTAAGAAACGGGCTAAGTGATCAACAGGTGGTGGTGGCGGTGGGTTGTTGTTGTTGTTGCCTTGGTTCTGAACTAACACTTGCATCAAGGCATTCTGTTGCTGAATCAACTGGGTGATCTCTGGCGGGAAAACAAATCCGGTGTCGCGTCTCGGAGGCATCTGATAGGTTTAGAAAGGATGAGAATTAAGAATAGAATGAGGTCTAGAGAGAAAACACTACCCATATGCTCATGAGACAAATTCAATCAATATCACTCAATCAATCCAAACAAGGCAAAACAATCGATCTAACTAGCGTTACAAAGTGCTTGAGCTATACTACTAAATGGGGAAAAAAACTACTACTGATATGGTGGTCTACTAAAAATTCTGATCCGTTGAAGACTCCATGATGTCTGCTCCAGCTTCATCAATCCATTCGTCTTCACTTGGTTCCGAGTCGATGTCGTCGATGATGATGTAGTTATCCGGACAAGTGCATTCGTCGACTTCTGCTTTCGGCACTGGATTTCCCACGAATGTTCCAATCTTCTTCTCCAGGTCGTCAATCTTCCCTACTAGCGCGTTGATTTCCTCCAAGTAATCTTCGCGTGTAGCCTTGAGTTCTTCTTGGAGTTCCTTGATCTTCGTGAATGCCTTCTTTAGTTCTTCCTTGTCCGTGCACATCTGATTCTCCTGGCGACGAATATGTTGGTTCTGCTCCTGGATGAAAGCTGCAATTGATCCATCCTTCTTGGTCTTGATCATCTCCCATTGCGCGTCTCGACGTCCACAAATCTGGTAAATCGTATCCTTAAGCTCCTGGTGATAGACCTCTCCAATGCGTCCCATGGCGATGTGTGCGGCCATGCTCTTCCCTAAGCTCCAAGTTGGTGCTTCGAAAACCAATCTCATGGGTTCCGTAATTGGCGCAAACGTTCTTCCTAGAATGATAACTTGAATCTTCCAGCTCTCCTCTTCAGGTAATGTAGCGTTGTAGGTTTCGGTAACGCTTGGTATTCCTATGTTCAAGTACTTGGTGACTTCCTTCAAATGTCGTCCAAATGGCGTGTCTTCATCTGGTTGCATGAACTTGCTCCTTGCATTCGCCATTCCTAAAAGAGTAGAAAGTGGAGAGGGGTCAGAAATGAGAAGAGAGAAGTTTTCTAGGGCTTAAGCTTAGTGGTCGTGTCCTATAGTCAACGTGTGCTCTGATACCAACTTTGTAGCGACCAGACCTCAAATGGCATGTGCTGCTGTGCACCAGTGTCATCCCTGGATCAGTAATGCTGACACGCACAGTACAAATGGAGGATTTATAACAGAGTAGCAATCACACACTTATTACATCGAAAATCTCCAAAGAGATTAAGTATAATAAACATGGCTTAAGGCCATCTAATAACGATAACAGCGGAAGACTTGGAAGATAAGTGAGTCCATCAACTCCAGCGGCATCACTGAGTATAAGACCACGACCTAAGGCACCTTACTCGTTGTCTGAAAAGTCTGCAACATGAAACGTTGCAGCCCGAAAACGGGTCAGCACATAGAATATGCTGGCAAAGTAACACATAGAGAGCAATGAACAATAATAATGCTATACTACATGCATATATGGCTGGTGGAAAAAGCTCTATGGTTACATTGTTTTTGCGAAAAGCCAATTTTTCCCTACTGCAAAGGAATAAATTTTATTTAACTATCATGGTGGTTGAAACATTGAGAAGGTACCTCCAACTCAATCCCAATTAAGTAACATCATTAACCCAACAAAATTAATTATAAGTATCACGGTGATGAGATTCAAATGATAATCCAGATACTAGATACTCAAGTTGTCCATAACCGGGGACACGGCTAATCATGATCAGTTTGTACACTCTGCAGAGGTTTGTGCACTTTTCCCCACAAGACTCGATCGCCTCCGCTTGATTCTCGCACTGCATGATGTTTGAGAAATGGATGACCGAGACACAGTCTTTCAGAAACAATCACTCTTTACTCTGGATGGACCGGTACACCTACTTTCCCCTACATCTGCTAGTCCACCTCTTCAAGAGATCCTGTAACCTACTCAGCTATGCTAGAGCCCATAATAGCTTGTGGCTGCACACGGAAGTTTCTAGCATGAATAATCTTATGATCCCCTTGAGTCTGGGTGGCGGACCTTATACAAACAGACAACACTGGGTTCTCCAGGTGTCTCAATCCACCCAGATGTGAGTTTTAGTTGCCACCTTAAGTTGAACCATTAATTAACATCTCACATCTGTCATGGATATCACTCAAACCCAATCCACGTCTACGAGCATAGCATGGCAATATAATAGCAACGTAGAAGTAACTCCCAAGGGTTTGATAAGTAAAACAGGAAATAGGTACTACCTCAACTACTTCCCAATACCCACAGTTTAATAGATCCTAATCATGCAATGTGTTTGGGGAAAAAGATCTAATGCAATAAAACTGGGTATGAACGGGGTATGATCAAAGTGTTACTTGCCTTGCTGATGATCCGCAAAACCTAGCGAGTCGAAGTAACAAGCGGCACACTCCGGGTACTCTATCGCAAACAAACAAGCATACAATCAGTACTCAACTAATGCACAGGTAAAACTCGAATAAAATATCCAACCAGAAAGTTCAACTTAAGAACTCCGGTTTGCAAAAAGAATCAACTCGAAAGAAGCAACGAAAGTCAAACGGCGAAAGAAAGAAACTTCGTTTGCTAATCTGGATCTAGGTCAAATTTTACTGTAGCATAAACTTGTTTGAGTGGGTTAAACGGAAAGAGAATTTCGAGACGAAACTCTAGGCGCTTGAATCGCCTGATTCCGATAAACAAGCGAAAAGTTAAACAGATTCGAAAATTCGATCAGAAATCGAATCCGAGAAAATAACGAGAAAATCCGACGAAAAAGAAAAACGGACGAACGGTTAAATAACGGACGTTCGTTAACAGAGAAAAACCGACGAACGCGTTCGTTAAAACGAACGGTTCGGTGAACGCTCGTGAAATAAGAAAACCGAAAAAAAACCGATCTAGGGTTTTTTAAAAACAAAAGGTTTTTTT
>NC_057805.1:295981422-295987275 GCF_018294505.1 Triticum aestivum | reverse complement strand
GGCGGCGGCGGGGCTCCTCCGGCGGCGGTGATGAGAAAAACGGAGGGGGGGGCCATATATGGAAGGGGGGTGCGGGCGGCTTGGGGAAGGGGCATCCGAGGCAGCGGCGGCTCCCGTGGCGTGCTCGGACTCCGGCGGTGGCGGGCGTGCGGGAAGAGGAGAGGGGCGACGGGCGGGCCGTCGGTTGGGCTCGGCCCAGCCGGCGCGGGCGCGTATTTTTTTTTAAATCCGCGGAAACTATTGCGTAGAAAAATAAATAAAAATCAGAAAAATATGAACTAAATTTTCCCCGTCTAGTTAGAAAATCTAGAATAGGGTGAACATTTTTAAAATCAAAAATAAATATTATGAAAACATGCATATTTTTAAATGCAATAAAAATTGCAAATAAAATCCAATTAAATTCCAAATAACGATTTTAACATTTTTCCTCCAGTATTCCAATGTTTTGGAGAAGTCATATTTTCTCCTCTCGTTTATTTTAAAATGAAATATTTTTCCGGAGAGAAAAATAATTAAAATCCCAATCCTCGTTTGAAAAATCAAATAAAAAAATTCGAGAAAATCCCCAACTCTCTCCGAGGGTCCTTGAGTTGCTTAGGTTTTATCGAGGATTTGTCAAAATGCAATAAAACATGATATGCAATGATGATCTATGTATAACATTCCAAATTGAAAATTTGGGATGTTACACACCGGGAGGGGGTCAATCTCCATCAACATCTTCACCAGCACCATCTCCTCTCAAACCCTAGTTCATCTCTTGTATCCAATCTTTGTCCCAAAACCTCAGATTGGTACCTGTGGGTTGCTAGTAGTGTTGATTACTCCTTATAGTGATGCTAGTTGGTTTATTTGGTGGAAGATCATATGTGCAGATCCTTTATGCATATTAATACCCCTCTAATTATGAACATGAATATGATTTGTGAGTAGTTACGTTTGTTCCTGAGGACATGGGAGAAGTCTTGCTATAAGTAGTCATGTGAATTTGGTATTCGTTCAATATTTTGATGAGATGTATGTTGTCTTTCCTCTAGTGGTGTTATGTGAACGTCGACTACATGACACTTCGCCATTATTTGGGCCTAGAGGAAGGCATTGGGAAGTAATAAGTAGATGATGGGTTGCTAGAGTGACAGAAGCTTAAACCCTAGTTTATGCGTGCTTCGTAAGGGGCTAATTTGGATCCATATGTTTCATGCTATGGTTAGGTTTACCTTAATTCTTCTTTCGTAGTTGCGGATGCTTGCGAGAAAGGTTAATCATAAGTGGGATGCTTGTCCAAGGAAGGGCAGTACCCAAGCACCGGTCCACCCACATATCAAATTATCAAAGTAACGAATGTGAATCATATGAGCATGATGAAAACTAGCTTGACGATAATTCCCATGTATCCTTGGGAGCGCTTTCCTTTATATAAGAGCTTGTCCAGGCTTGTGGCCACCTTGTTGCACCTTGTTTACTTTTATTACTTGCTACTCGTTACAAATTACATTATCACAAAACTATCTGTTACCGATAATTTCAGTGCTTGCAGAGAATACCTTACTGAAAACCGCTTCTCATTTCCTTCTGCTCCTCGTTGGGTTCGACACTCTTACTTATCAAAAGGACTACGATAGATCTCCTATACTTTTGGTTCATCAACCCACTGGATGGGCCACCGTATTTCACGAAAAAAAATGTTTCCCCCTGACTGTTGAGACCCACCAGCTACATCTTCGCACGCAAGGAAGTGCCTCCTTATCCTCCCTGACAGTCGGGACCCACCTGGTCAAAGCGTACGAACCGTTGTCATTCTGGTCGCGAACGTGTACGTACATACTGGTCGATCGGTCTGTCTGCAAGCTACAGCAATGAATCGTGGCCGATTAAGGAAGGGAACGTGTCATAGTAGAGGCACGGACGTAGCTTGTACACGTACGTATAGCCAGGGTGCAAGAAAGTAAATACGACCACGTACGTACATACGGGCGGGGTCTCGAACGCCTACTCGCGCATACGTACGGCCAGGGCTCATGTACATGGCTGGGTCAGAACGGAGAAACTGCGTCATCGTGTTCAGCGGGAGGCAACGGAATGTGTCGTGTTCATCGGGAGCCAACCGGCTTGGATGGAACAGCCGATCGAAACGAGGCCTGGCGTACCACAGAACGAAGGAAACGGCCTTGTGTTTGACCGCCTATGGTCGAAACGAGATCCTGTTCACCGGAAGGGGTGTGGCGTACCGCAAAACGGAGGAAACGGACTTGTGTTGGAGTGCTAGGTCGAAATGAGGGTCATGTTCATCGGGGGGTGTGGTGTACCACAAAAAGCGGGACTCTACGGGCTACTGTTCATCTCCACCGTCGACCTCCTCGAGCCTCCACGGGCTACTGTTCATCCATCATTGACCTCCTCCAACCTCCACCTGCGACTGTTCATCCACAGGCTCCTATTCATCCAGCCTCCACCGCTCCTCCACCGGCTACTATTCAACAAGCCCTCTCCACGGGGTCCTATTGAACCACCCCTCCACGGGCTACTGTTCATCCAGCCCTCCACCGGCTACTGTTCAACCAGCCCTCCATGGGGTCGTCCTGTTCATCCAGCCCTCCACGGGGTCCTGTTCATCCACCCCCAACCGGCTCAATCGATCGGGGTCATGTTCATCCAGCGGCAACGGCCTCTACTACCATGGGGTCCTGTTCATCCAACCCCCCCCCCCAACAACGCTCACTGTTCATCAAGAGGGAGCAGGTTCGATCGGCTTCAGTTAGCAGCATTAGTGAAGGAATCGCTCAGTCGGGTTCAGTTAACAACTAGGGATAGATCGGTCGCTCGGGTTCAGTAACGCGTAGCTTGCAGTGTGATCGCTCGGGTTCAGTTAGAGCCCAACACCTCGCACCCACGTGCGTACGTGTATGATACGTCTCCAACGTATCTATAATTTATGAAGTATTCATGTTGTTATTTTATCATTCTTGGGTGTTTTACAATCATTTTATAGCAACTTTATATCATTTTGGGGGACTAACCTATTGACCCAGTGCCCAGTGCCAGCTGCTATTTTTTGCTTGTTTTTTACATTGCAGGAAATCAATATCAAACAGAGTCCAAACGCAACGAAACTATATGGGATTGTTTTTGGGCCAGAAGACTCCCGATGGGCCAGAGCAGCACCTGGGGGGTGCCCCGAGGGGGGCACAACCCACCAGGGCGCGCCAGGCCCCCTGGCGCACCCAAGTGGGTTGTGCCCACCTCGGTGGCCTCCCGCACCCCCTCTTTGCACTATAAATTCCCAAATATTCCGAAACCCATCGGGGTTAACCTAGATCAGAAGTTCCGCCGCCGCAGGGCTCCGTAGCCACCGGAAACCAATCTAGACCCGTTCTGGCACCCTGCCGGAGGGGGGAATCATCTCCGCTGGCCATCTTCATCATCCCGGTGGCCACCACAATGAGGAGGGAGTAGTCCACCCTCGGGGCTGAGGGTTTGTACCGGTAGCTATGTGTTTAATCTCTCTCTCTCTCTCTCTCTCGTGATCTATATCATGGGCTTTGTTAATATAGTCAGATCATATGATGTTTCTCCCCTCTATACTCTTGTTGTGATGAATTGAATCTTTACCCTTTGAAGTTTTGTCATGTCGGATTGAATATTCATATTTGAGATCACATGATGTATGTCTTGCGGTATGAATACTTGCGGTGACATTGGGGTATCTTATTGATTCACTTGATATATGTTATGGCACTCAACTTGCGGATTCCTGCGGTGATATTGGGGTAATCTATGCATAGGGGTGATGCATGTTTTTATTATCTGTTCTCCGATAGAAACTTTGGGGTCTCCTTGTAGTTCTTTGTGTGGATTGAGTATTATGAATATGAATTTGCTTTGGTGTTATTCTAGTACGAACTCTAGGATAGATCGAACGGAAACAATAGCTTTGTGTTATTTTAGTACGAACTCTTGAATAGATCGAACGGAAAGAATAGCTTTGAGGTGGTTTTGTACCCTACAAACAATTCCTATCTTTTGTTCTTCACTAATAGGAACTCGGGGGGTGATTCTTTATTGTACTTTGAGGGATAATCATATGATCCAACTATGTTAGCACTGTTGAGAGATTGCACTAGTGAAAGTACGGAGCCTGGGCCTTCTTTTTAAGCTTTGCAACACCGTTTTTGTGCCCATTTACTATTTGCTGCCTTGCTATTTTTTTATTTATTCAGATTATAAAAATATATTTCTACCATCCATATTACATTTTTATCACCATCTCTTCGCCGAACTAGTGCACCTATACAATTTGCCATTGTATTGGGTGTGTTGGGGACATAAGAGATTTCTTGTATTTGGTTGCAGGGTCGTTTGAGAGAGACCATCTTCATCCTACACCTCTCATGGATTGATAAACCTTAGGTCATCCACTTGAGGGAAAATTGCTACCGTCCTACAAAACTCTGCGCTTGGAGGCCCAACACGTGTCTACAAGAATAAAGTTGCGTAGTAGACATCAAGCTCTTTTCTAGCGCCGTTGCCGGGGAGGTGAGTGCTTGAAGGTATATCTTTAGATCTTGCAATTGAATCTTTTACTTTCTTGTTTTATCACTAGTTTGGTTTATAAAAAGAAAACTAAAAAATGGAATTTAGGTTGCATCCTATTATTGATCATCTTTATAATATCTTTCTTGAAAATGATGGTTCGGAAAATTGTGCTCAATTGTTAGAAGAAGTCAATAAAATGCTTGGCACAAAATATTTGAATGATGAGCATGATTGCAATGTTGTTAGTGTGAATTCTTTGAATATCCAAAATTCTAATGATGATTGCACAAGTCATGACAAAAATGTTTCTTATAAGCATGTCACTTTTTGCGGAGTGAATTGGGAGTGCCTTTGCACACCAAAAAGGGAAGATAGATTTTGTAAGAAGCATAAATATTTAGAAACGAAAAGGTTGCAAGAGAGGCTAGATGATTGTGCTGAAAGATGTAATTTTTCGCCATCCTTGTGAACTTTGCAATGAACGTGGTCATTTAAATCTCCAATGCAAATTATTTCATGATCAAATCGTGTCCGAAAATTGTGATAACTTGATTACCCTTGAGCATCATAAAGAGCTTAGTCTTCTTTTGGGGTATGAAGAAATGAAACGGATAACTAAGGGTTTTCCAAATCCCAAGAGATTTCTTGGTTTTGATCTAGAAGAAATTTATTTGTTTTGTGCGGTAAATTGCATTGAGAATCCTTATATTGCCAACTACTTAAAGACAAGAAAACAAATGGAGTATGAAGAGAGTACTAATGAAAGGGAAAATGCTTCCCAAAACCCTCCTAGTGTTTATTATGATGAATCAGGTAACGAGGAGGAGCTTCCTATCCAATCAATCTCTTCAACAAGAAGCTTGAAAAATTTAATTAAACCCACACACTACTGGAATCAGGATCTTTGCCGTCAGCAAGCTCTTTCTCGTCAGCTAGCTGATGGCAAAGAGGGTTTTTGCCATCAGCTTGACGAAAACTGACGGCAAAGAATGAGCTGATGGCAAAGAACATGTTTACAGTCAGCCTACTCTTTGTTGTCCGCTAGCTGACGGCTTAGAAGCTTTGCCGTCAGCTAGCCGATGGCAAAGAGGGTGGGTGGACCACTGACGAGAAGAACTTAATGGCCACTTTCTTTGCCGTCCACTAGCTGACGGCAAAGAAAGTGGCCCACCTAACGGTCATTCCCCCCCCCCGGCCCTACCCCACTACCTAGGCTCTTTGTCGTCTGCTAGCAGACGGCAAAGAGATTTGACCTATCAAAAAAGGTCAGCACCCGTGCCCGCACCATCCTCTTTCTCTCCCCTCTGTCTCTCTCCC
>NC_057805.1:295263277-295274854 GCF_018294505.1 Triticum aestivum | reverse complement strand
AGGCGAGTACTAGACTGCAGGTAAGCCCCCGAGTGGGAGGGTTGCTCACCACTCGGTAGGATTTTACAAACTTAGGCGAGTACTGGACTGCAGCTAAGCCCCCGAGTGGGAGGGGTGCTCACCACTCGGTAGGATTTTTCAAACTTAGGCGAAACGGATTCGCGGCTAAGCCCCCGAGTGAGAGGCTTGCTCACCACTCGGTAGGATTTTTCAAACTTTAGGTGAAACGGATTCGCGGCAAAGTCACCCACTGGGGGATTTCAGACGCAAACAAAAGCAACAACAACCATTTAGGAAGACTGTAAAGCTCTTGTCTTTGATAAACAAACTACAAAGGTATTTCTTATTACATCTCATCCGAATGAGTACTTAAGTATAAAATGGGCGGAGCAGCTCCGCGTTCCAAGCCCGTGGCTCGTCTTTCTGATGCTCGACATTGTAAAGATGGTATGCTCCATTGTGGAGAACTTTGGTGACAATGAAGGGACCTTCCCAAGCAGGGGCGAGCTTGTGTGGTTTCTGCTGATCCACTCGAAGAACCAAGTCTCCCTCTTGAAAGGCTCGGCCTCTCACGTTTCTGGCGTGGAATCGATGCAAGTCTTGCTGATAAATGGTCAACGGTATTAAGGCCATCTCTCTTTCCTCCTCTAGGAGATCGACTGCGTCCTGCCGGGCCTGTTCTGCTTCGTCTTCAGAGAAGAGCTCGACTCGGGGTGCATTGTGAAGCAAGTCACTCGATAGAACAGCTTTAGCTCCATAAACCAAGAAGAATGGAGTTCGGCCAGTCGACCGATTGGGAGTTGTCCTCAATCCCCAAAGAACGGATGGAAGTTCATCGACCTAGGCGCCTGCTGCGTGCTTGAGATCACGCATCAGTCGGGGTTTCAGTCCTTTGAGAATCAAGCCATTTGCTCTTTCTGCTTGTCCATTCGACTGGGGGTGGCGACTGAAGCATAGTCGACTCGTGTGCCTTGGGAAGCACAGAAGGCTCTGAACTCATCAGAATCGAAGTTCGACCCGTTGTCAGTGATGATGCTGTGCGGAACTCCATATCTGAATGTCAATTCTCTGATGAAGCTGACGGCAGTACTGGCTTCAAGATTCTTGATAGGCTTGGCTTCAATCCATTTGGTAAACTTGTCGACTGCTACAAGCACATGAGTGAAGCCGCTCCTACCAGTCCTCAAGGGTCCAACCATATCCAATCCCCAAACAGCAAAGGGCCAGACGAGTGGAATAGTCTTCAGGGCTGACGCAGGCTTGTGGGACATATTGGAGTAAAACTGGCAGCCTTCACATTTGTCGACTATATCTTTCGCCATTTCATTTGCTCGCGGCCAATAAAATCCAGCTCGGTATGCTTTGGCCACAATGGTCCGAGAGGACGCATGGTGACCACAGGTCCCCGAGTGGATGTCGTTGAGGATCACTCGACCTTCTTCTGGTGTTATGCATTTCTGGCTGACTCCGGTTACGCTTTCCCTGAACAGTTCTCCTTTTATCACAGTAAAGGCTTTGGATCGACGGTCGATCTGTCGAGCCTCTTCTTCATTCTCTGGGAGTTCCTTCCTAAGGATATACGCAATGTATGGCACTGTCCAGTCGGGGGTGATGACCAAAACCTCCATGATCAGGTCGACCACGGCTGGGACTTCGACTTCAGTCGGATCTGTGGCACTCTTAGGCTGCGGGGGCTCTTTAGTGAAAGGATCTTCTTGAACTGAAGGTGTATGAATGTGTTCCAAAAACACGTTGCTGGGAATGGCTTCCCTCTTGGAACCTATCTTTGCCAAATCATCGGCTGCTTGATTTTTCAGTCGGGGTATATGATGGAGCTCTAACCCCTCAAACTTCTTTTCCAACTTCCTCACCGCATTGCAGTAACCAGTCATAGCTGGGCTTCTGACATCCCACTCCTTCATCACTTGATTGACTACCAAATCTGAGTCGCCGTAGACCATGAGGCGACAGACGCCGAGTGAGATGGCCATACGTAACCCATATAAGAGTGCTTCATATTCCGCTTCGTTATTGGAGGAATCAAAGTGAATCTGGAGAACATATCTGAGCTTGTCTCCTCAGGGGGATACCAGTACCACCCCAGCACCGGAACCATTCAGCATCTTGGAACCATCAAAGAACATGGTCCAGTGCTCCGAGTGGACTTGAGTCGGCAGTTGCTGTTCGATCCACTCGGCGAGGAAATCTGCTATTGCTTGGGACTTGATAGCTTTCTTTGCCTCAAACTTAATATCCAAGGGAAGAAGTTCAATCGCCCACTTTGCCACTCGACCAGTTGCATCTCTGTTGTTCAGAATCTCTGATAATGGAGCGTCGCTGACGACTGTAATGGAGTGGTCAGAGAAATAATGTGCAACCTTCTTCGTGGTCATATAAATCCCATAAACAAGCTTCTGATAATGTGGATATCTTTGCTTTGATGGAGTCAAAACTTCAGAAACATAATATATTGGGCGCTGAATTTTATAGGCTTTTCCTTCTTCTTCCCGCTCGACCGTAAGTACTGTACTGACGACTTGTCCAATGGCTGCAATGTAAAGCAGTAAAGGCTCTTTGCTGATTGGGGCAGCAAGCACCGGCTAGGTGGAAAGCAGGGCTTTGAGCTCTGCAAATGCTGCATCAGCTTCAGGAGTCCACTCGAACTTATCAGACTTCTTCATCAGTCGGTAAAGAGGCAATGCCTTTTCACCGAGGCGAGAAATGAATCGACTCAAGGCGGCCAAACAACCTGTAAGCTTCTGGACATCGTGCACACGCACAGGGCATTTCATTCGGAGAATGGCACCAACTTTCTCTGGGTTAGCGTCGATCCCCCGTTCGAAAACGAGGAAACTGAGTAATTTTCCGCCCGAAACTCCGAATGTGCACTTTGATGGGTTAAGCTTGATATCATACCTTCTGAGGTTGGCAAAAGTTTCAGCAAGGTCAGCCAACAGGTCGGAACCTTTACGTGACTTGACCATAATGTCATCCATGTATGCTTCCACATTCCGACTGATTTGAGTGAGTAAACACTTCGGAATCATCCTCAAGAATGTGGCTCCAGCATTCTTCAGGCCAAATGGCATGGTGACATAACAGAAGCACCCAAATGGAGTGATGAAAGCTGTTTTTATCTCATCGGGTCCATAGAGTCGGATCTGATGATACCCGGAATAAGCGTCCAAAAAGGACAAGCGCTCACACCCTGCAGTCGAGTCGACTATTTGATCGATGCGGGGGAGAGGAAAGTGATCTTTCGAGCAGGCCCAATTGATATGCTTGAAGTCAATGCACATGCGAAGTGAGTCGTCCTTCTTGGGGATCATGACAACATTGGCTAGCCACTCGGAGTGGTAAATCTCTCGGATAAACTCAGCTGCTAGGAGCCGAGCCACTTCTTCACCAGATTGCTTTTCTCTTCTGTACGGCGGACCGTCGAAGATGTTCTTTGACTGGTTTCACTTTTGGGTCGACTCGCAAACGGTGCTCAGCCAGCCCCCTGGGAACACCCGGCATGTCAGAAGGTTTCCATGCAAAGATGTCCCAGTTCTCACGGAGGAACTGGATGAGCGCTTCTTCCTATTTGGAGTCGAGTGTTGTCAAAATGTGAGTCGGAGCAGCATTGGGATCGGTCGGGTGAATATGAATCGGCTTCGTTTCACCAGACGACTGAAATGCTGAATCCGTGGCAGGCTTCTTAGCTCGCAACAAATCACTCGGATCTGCATTTTTTTGATACTCCTGCAATTCCACTACTGCCATTTGCGCATCGGCGATCTTTGAGCCCTTCTCGAAGCACTCTTCTGCCTTCTTCCTATTGCCAGTGATAGTGATCACTCCTTTAGGACCAGGCATCTTCAATTTGAGGTAAACATAACATGGTCGAGCCATGAAATGTGCATAAGCCGGCTTGCCCAGAATAGCATGATAAGCACTCTGGAAATTCACAACTTCAAACGACAACTTTTCTTTGCGGTAATTCTTGGAATCACCGAAAACCACATCGAGGGCGATCTGGCCGAGTGACTCAGCCTTCTTGCCAGGAATAACTCCATGGAAACTCATATTGCTTTCACTGAGTCTGGACATCGGAATGCCCATTCCTTTCAAGGTCTCCGCATACAGTATATTAAGGCCACTGCCACCATCCATCAGAACCTTAGTCAACCGAGTGCCTTCGATGACTGGGTCGACCACCAACGCTTGCCTCCCAGGGGTGGCTATGTGTGTTGGGTGATCAGACTGGTCGAATGTAATGGCAGTCTGAGACCACTTCAAATAACTGGGCGTCGCCGTAGCGACCATGTTCACTTCTCTGTTGATGACTTTCAGTCGACTTTTGCTCTCAACACCAGCAAAAATCATCAGAGTTGAATTGACGTGGGGGTAACCATCATCGTCCACTTCCTTATCCTCAACTTTGTCTGATTCTTTCTCCTTCTCTTTGGGTTGTTTCTCTCGGAATTGCTGGATTAGGAGCTGACATTGTCGAGTGGTATGTTTCGGGTAAATGAGATTACCCTCCTCATCTTTTTTGGTGTGAATGTGGCATGGTAAATCCAACACATCATTTCCATCTTGATCTTTTACATTCTTGGGGTTCCATGGCCCTTTGGGCTTCCCCTTGAAGTTTCCTTGAGTCACTGCTGAAAGATCGTGGATGTCGTGAAGGAAATATGCCCTAGAGGCAATAATAAAGTATTATATATTTCCTTATATCATGATAAATGTTTATTATTCATGCTAGAATTGTATTAACCGGAAACATAATACATGTGTGAATACCTAGACAAACAGAGTGTCACTAGTATGCCTCTGCTTGACTAGCTCGTTAATCAAAGATGGTTATGTTTCCTAGCCATAGACATGAGTTGTCATTTGATTAACGGGATCACCTCATTAGGAGAATGACGTGATTGACATGACCCATTACGTTAGCTTAGCACCCGATCGTTTAGTATGTTGCTATTGCTTTCTTCATGACTTATACATGTTCCTATGACTATGAGATTATGCAACTCCCGTTTACCGGAGGAACACTTTGTGTGCTACCAAACGTCACAACGTAACTGGGTGATTATAAAGGTGCTCTACAGGTGTCTCCAAAGGTACTTGTTGGGTTGGCGTATTTCGAGATTAGGATTTGTCACTCCGATTGTCGGAGAGGTATCTCTCGGCCCACTCGGTAATGCACATCACTATAAGCCTTGCAAGCATTGTGACTAATGAGTTAGTTGCGGGATGATGTGTTACGGAACGAGTAAAGAGACTTGCCGGTAACGAGATTGAACTAGGTATCGAGATACCGACGATCGAATCTCGGGCAAGTAACATACCGATGACAAAGGGAACAACGTATGTTGTTATGCGGTCTGACCGATAAAGATCTTCGTAGAATATGTGGGAGCCAATATGGGCATCCAGGTCCCGCTATTGGTTATTGACCGAAGAGGTGTCTCGGTCATGTCTACATAGTTCTCGAACCCAAAGGGTCCGCACGCTTAAAGTTACGATGACAGTTTTATTATGAGTTTATATGTTTTGATGTACCGAAGGTTGTTCGGAGTCCCGGATGTGATCACGGACATGACGAGGAGTCTCGAAATGGTCGAGACGTAAAGATTGATATATTGGACGACTATATTCGGACACCAGAAGTGTTCCGGAGAAGTTTCGGATTAAACCGGAGTGCCGGAGGGTTTCCGGAACCCCCCGGGGAAGTATTGGGCCTTAGTGGGCCTTGAGGGGAGAGAGAGGGCAGCAGCCAGGAGGTGGTGCGCCCCCTCCCAGGAGGAGTCCTAGTTGGACTAGGAGAGGGGGGCGCAGCCCCCTTTCCCTCTCCCTCTCCCTCTCTTTCCTTCCCCCCTTCTTTTCCTAGTAGGACTAGGAAAGGGGAGTCCTACTCCTACTAGGAGGAGGACTCCCCCCCTCTCCTTGGCGCGCCCATAGGCAGCCGGCCTCCCCCTTGCTCCTTTATATACGGGGGCAGGGGGCACCTCTATACACACTTGATATACGATATTTTAGCCGTGTGCGGTGCCCCCCTCCACCAGATTACACCTCGATAATACCGTCGCGGAGCTTAGGCGAAGCCCTGCGTCGGTGGAACATCATCATCGTCACCACGCCGTCGTGCTGACGAAACTCTCCCTCAACACTCGGCTGGATCGGAGTTCGAGGGACGTCATCGAGCTGAACGTGTGTAGAACTTGGAGGTGCCGTACGTTCGGTACTTGATCGGTCAGATCGTGAAGACGTACGACTACATCAACCGCGTTGTGATAACGCTTCCGCTGTCGGTCTACGAGGGTACGTGGACAACACTCTCCCCTCTCGTTTGCTATGCATCACCATGATCTTGCGTGTGCGTAGGAAATTTTTTTGAAATTACTACGTTCCCCAACAGTGGCATCCGAGCCAGGTTTTATGCGTTGATGCTATGCACGACTAGAACACAAGTGAGTTGTGGGCGATATAAGTCATACTGCTTACCAGCATGTCATACTTTGGTTCAGCGGTATTGTGAGATGAAGCGGCCCGGACCGACATTACGCGTACGCTTACGCGAGACTGGTTTCACTGTTCGGAGCACTCGTTGCTTAAAGGTGACTGGCGGGTGTCTGTCTCTCTCACTTTAGTTGAACCGAGTGTGGCTACGCCCGGTCCTTGCGAAGGTTAAAACAGCACCAACTTGACAAACTATCGTTGTGGTTTTGATGCGTAGGTAAGAACGGTTCTTGCTAAGCCCGTAGCAGCCACGTAAAATATGCAACAACAAAGTAGAGGTCGTCTAACTTGTTTTTGCAGGGCATGTTGTGATGTGATATGGTCAAGACATGATGTGATATAATGTGTTGTATGAGATGATCATGTTTTGTAACCGAGTTATCGGCAACTGGCATGAGCCATATGGTTGTCGCTTTATTGTATGAGATGCAATCGCCATGTAATAGTTTTACTTTATCACTAAGCGGTAGCGATAGTCGTAAAAGCAATAAGTTGGCGAGAAGACAACGATACTACGATGGAGATCAAGGTGTCGAGCCGGTGACGATGGTGATCATGACGGTGCTTCGGAGATGGAGATCACAAGCACGGTGCTTCGGAGATGGAGATCACAAGCACAAGATGATGATGGCCATATCATATCACTTATATTGATTGCATGTGATGTTAATCCTTTATGCATCTTATCTTGCTTTGATTGACGGTAGCATTATAAGATGATCTCTCACTAAAATTTCAAGATAAAAGTGTTCTCCCTGAGTATGCACCGTTGCAAAAGTTCTTCGTGCTGAGACACCACGTGTTAATCGGGTGTGATAGGCTCTACGTTCAAATACAACGGGTGCAAAACAGTTGCACACGCGGAATACTCAGGTTAAACTTGACGAGCCTAGCATATGTACATATATGGCCTCGGAACACAGAGACCGAAAGGTCGAGCGTGAATCATATAGTAGATATGATCAACATAGTGATGTTCACCATTGAAACTACTCCATCTCACGTGTTAATCGGACATGGTTTAGTTGCTTTGGATCACGCAATCACTTAGAGGATTAGAGAGATGTCTATCTAAGTGGGAGTTCTTAAGTAATATGATTAATTGAACTTAAATTTATCATGAACTTAGTACCTGATAGTATCTTGCTTGTCTATGTTAATTGTAGATATAGGGCCCGTGCTGTTGTGCCGTTGAATTTTAATGCGTTCCTTGAGAAAGCTAAGTTGAAAGATGATGGTAGCAATTACACGGACTGGGTCCGTAACTTGAGGATTATCCTCATTGCTCCACAGAAGAATTACGTCCTGGAAGCACCGCTAGGTGCCAGGCCTCCTGCAAGAGCTACGCCAGAAGTTATGAACGTCTGGCAAAGCAAAGTTGATGACTACTCAATAGTTCAGTGTGCCATGCTTTACGGCTTAGAACCGGGACTTCAACGACGTTTTGAACGTCATGGAGCATATGAGATGTTCCAGGAGTTGAAGTTAATATTTCAAGCAAATGCCCGGATTGAGAGATATGAAGTCTCCAATAAGTTCTATAGCTGCAAGATGGAAGAGAATAGTTCTGTCAGTGAGCATATACTCAGAATGTCTGGGTATAATAATCACTTGATTCAACTGGGAGTTCAACTTCCGGATGATTGCGTCATTGACAGAATTCTTCAATCACTGCCACCAAGCTACAAGAGCTTCGTGATGAACTATAACATGCAAGGGATGGATAAGACGATTCTCAAGCTCTTCGCAATGCTAAAGGCAGCGGAGGTAGAAATCAAAAAGGAGCATCAAGTGTTGATGGTCAGTAAAACCACTAGTTTCAAGAAAAAGGGCAAAGGGAAGAAGAAAGGGAACTTCAAGAAGAACAGCAAGCAAGTTGTTGTTCAGGAGAAGAAATCCAAGTCTGGACCTAAGCCTGAAACAGAGTGCTTCTACTGTAAGCAGACTGGCCACTGGAAGCGGAACTGCCCCAAGTATTTGGCGGATAAGAAGGATGGCAAGGTTAACAAAGGTATATGTGATATACATGTTATTGATGTGTACCTTACTAATACTCGCAGTAGCACCTGGGTATTTGATACTGGTTCTGTTGCTAATATTTGCAACTCGAAATAGGGGCTACGGATTAAGCGAAGTTTGGCTAAGGACGAGGTGACGATGCGCGTGGGAAATGGTTCCAAAGTCGATGTGATCGCCGTCGGCACGCTACCTCTACATCTACCTTCGGGATTAGTTTTAGACCTAAATAATTGTTATTTGGTGCCAGCGTTGAGCATGAACATCATATCTGGATCTTGTTTAATGCGAGACGGTTATTCATTTAAATCAGAGAATAATGGTTGTTCTATTTATATGAATAATATCTTTTATGGTCATGCACCCTTGAAGAGTGGTCTGTTATTAATGAATCTCGATAGTAGTGATACACATATTCATAATGTTGAAGCCAAAAGATGCAGAGTTAATAATGACAGTGCAACTTATTTGTGGCACTGCCGTTTGGGTCATATCGGTGTAAAGCGCATGAAGAAACTCCATATTGATGGAATTTTGGAATCACTTGATTTTGAATCACTTGGTACTTGCGAACCGTGCCTTATGGGCAAGATGACCAAAACACCGTTCTCCGGAACTATGGAGAGAGCAACAGATTTGTTGGAAATCATACATACAGATGTATGTGGTCCGATGAATATTGAAGCTCGTGGCGGATATCGTTATTTTCTCACCTTCACAGATGATTTGAGCAGATATGGGTATATCTACTAAATGAAACATAAGTCTGAAACATTTGAAAAATTCAAAGAATTTCAGAGTGAAGTTGAAAATCATCGTAACAAGAAAATAAAATTCCTATGATCTGATCGTGGAGGAGAATATTTGAGTTACGAGTTTGGTCTACGTTTGAAACAATGTGGAATAGTTTCGCAACTCACGCCACCCGGAACACCACAACGTAATGGTGTGTCTGAACGTCGTAATCGTACTTTATTAGATATGGTGCGAACTATGATGTCTCTTACTGATTTACCGTTATCGTTTTGGGGTTATGCTTTAGAGACGGCTGCATTCACTCTAAATAGGACACCATCGAAATCCGTTGAGACGACGCCTTTTGAACTATGGTTTGGCAAGAAACCGAAGTTGTCGTATCTTAAAGTTTGGGGTTGCGATGCTTATGTGAAGAAACTTCAACCTGATAAGCTCGAGCCTAAATCGGAGAAATGTGTCTTCATAGGATACCCAAAGGAGACCGTTGGGTACACCTTCTATCACAGATCTGAAGGCAAGATATTTGTTGCTAGAAATGGATCCTTTCTAGAGAAGGAGTTTCTCTCGAAAGATGTGAGTGGGAGGAAAGTAGAACTTGATGAGGTAACTGTACCTGTTCCCTTATTGGAAAGTAGATCATCGCAGAAATCAGTTTCTGTGACACCTACACCAAGAAGTGAGGAAGTTAATGATAATGATCATGAAACTTCAGATCAAGTTATTACTGAACTTCGTAGGTCAACTAGATCAAGATCCGCACCAGAGTGGTACGGTAATCCTGTTCTGGAGGTCATGTTACTAGACCATGGCGAACCTACGAACTATGAAGAAGCGATGGTGAGCCCAGATTCCGCAAAATGGCTTGAAGCCATGAAATCCGAGATGGGATCCATGTATGAGAACAAAGTATGGACTTTGGTTGACTTGCCTGATGGTCGGCAAGCCATTGAAAATAAATGGATCTTCAAGAAGAAGACTGACGCTGATGGTAATGTTACTGTCTATAAAGCTCGACTTGTTGCGAAAGGTTTTCGACAAGTTCAAGGAATTGATTACGATGAGACCTTCTCACCCGTAGCGATGCTTAAGTCTGTCCGAATCATGTTAGCAATTGCCGCATTTTATGATTATGAAATTTGGCAAATGGATGTCAAAACTGCGTTCCTGAATGGATTCCTGGAAGAAGAGTTGTATATGATGCAACCGGAAGGTTTTGTCGACCCAAAGGGAGCTAACAAAGTGTGCAAGCTCCAGCGATCCATTTATGGACTGGTGCAAGCCTCTCGGAGTTGGAATAAACGCTTTGATAGTGTGATCAAAGCATTTGGTTTTATACAGACTTTTGGAGAAGCCTGTATTTACAAGAAAGTGAGTGGGAGCTCGATAGCATTTCTGATATTATATGTGGATGACATATTACTGATTGGAAATGATATAGAATTTCTGGATAGCATAAAGGGATACTTGAATAAGAGTTTTTCAATGAAAGACCTCGGTGAAGCTGCATATATATTAGGCATTAAGATCTATAGAGATAGATCAAGACGCTTAATTGGACTTTCACAAAGCACATACCTTGACAAAGTTTTGAAGAAGTTCAAAATGGATCAAGCAAAGAAAGGGTTCTTGCCTGTACTACAAGGTGTGAGATTGAGTAAGACTCAATGCCCGACCACTGCAGAAGATAGAGAGAAAATGAAAGATGTTCCCTATGCTTCAGCCATAGGCTCTATCATGTATGCAATGCTGTGTACCAGACCTGATGTGTCCCTAGCTATAAGTTTAGCAGGGAGGTACCAAAGTAATCCAGGAGTGGATCACTGGACAGCGGTGAAGAACATCCTGAAATACCTGAAAAGGACTAAGGATATGTTTCTCGTATATGGAGGTGACAAAGAGCTCATCGTAAGGGGTTACGTTGATGCAAGCTTTGACACTGATCCGGACGATTCGAAATCGCAAACCGGATACGTATTTACATTGAACGGTGGAGCTGTCAGTTGGTGCAGTTCCAAGCAAAGTGTCGTGGCGGGATCTACGTGTGAAGCGGAATACATAGCTGCTTCGGAAGCAGCGAATGAAGGAGTCTGGATGAAGGAGTTCATATCCGATCTAGGTGTCATACCTAGTACATCGGGACCAATGAAAATCTTTTGTGATAATACTGGTGCAATTGCCTTAGCAAAGGAATCCAGATTTCACAAGAGAACCAAGCACATCAGAAGACGCTTCAATTCCATCCGGGATTTAGTCCAGGTGGGAGACATAGAAATTTGCAAGATACATACGGATCTG
>NC_057805.1:294937403-294938095 GCF_018294505.1 Triticum aestivum | reverse complement strand
GGAGAGAGTACTTATTAAAGAAGAACGGAAGAGGAACATGGTAAAGAAGAGCAAGCAGATTTTGGATAATAAAATGTTCGTTGCGCAGTGCCCACACATGATGAACCAGAGCGCATTAAGAAAGCAACTCCCTGCTGTCTCTCTATATGTGGTGCACGTGCTTTTTCGAAAGTAAAGTAGGAACATTAGCTGACCAATTAAATGTTATCTGTTTTAGTAATATCAGCATCATATCAGATTCGTACTTGAGCAACAAGTTTGGAATTATGAGTGGCACGTTGTTTAGCTTGATGGATTCAGGAGCAGTGCTAAGCAGGTACGATGATGGTACTGAATATAAAGGCATGTCTGCATTTGGGTCAGTCGACCATTTCAGGCGGTTGGATGAAGATCCTACGTCTCCTAACCCTTCTTCTTCCTCGTCTCTGATTCTTCCCATACAGAACACCGCACGGGCCGCCGGCCGGACCATCGGCCCCCACCGCCTGTGTTCCTCCCCCACCCCCACCCCCCGCCCCCCACCCGCGTCGAGTTTTCTTCGTTCGGCGAGGCCCCACCACCGCTCCCCCAACAACCAAAGTCCCCACCCGAGCCCCTTCGTTCGCACCGGCGAACTCCGGCGAGCTCTGAAAAATCGACTGACCCAATTTTGAAATTTAGTCTACTGTGATTTAACTAGTGTGGAATATAAA
>NC_057805.1:294934096-294937207 GCF_018294505.1 Triticum aestivum | reverse complement strand
GAGCCCCTTCATTCGCACCGGCGAACTCCGGCGAGCTCTGAAAAATCGACTGACCCAATTTTGAAATTTAATCTACTGTGATTTAACTAGTGTGGAACATAAAAGGGGAAAACCATAAGCATTGGGAGTATAGTGTTGAGCATGCCATGGCGGATCTGAAGGTGCAAACCGGACAAAGGCAACTTTGCAACCAATGTTTGCTCTCAACTAACAAGTAAGTGATGGACAAGAAATCAGAGTAAAGCAGTGGTGATCTATTTTCTTGCTGCGATAAATAAGTTGAGCAGATACAAAAGAGTACCGCCTCTGGTGCGGCGCCGTGTATGCATCTGCTGAGAATTTGACGGTGCTGTGGTAGCGATGGATGTCGGCGGCGTGGAAGCGATCTAGGAGGGTAGATGGTGGCGGCGGGGCGCGGTAGACGAGACGGTCGTAGGAGCGGCGCCGGCAAGGTGCACGATGGTGGGGATGAAGCGAGAGGACGGGATGCAAGGATCCCGGTCCAAAGCCGTGGATGAGAGAGGTCGATCTCTTGTAATGGACGGCGGCTTCGGGGTATCAGCTCCGGCATGGTGGAGGAGGACGGCGGTGGATGGGGTGGCGGACGGAGGAGGCTGGGGTGGAGAGGGTGTTTTGGCGCCCACAGAGTACGAATGGGGAAATGGAGGTGGAGAGGAAGGGGGAACCATGTCTTTAGGGCGCGCCTGTCTCAAAGGCGAGGAAATTTACAAACTTAGCCCCCATTTCAAATTTCCTACATCACAACAATATTAGTCGGTTGGGGATAGGACGGTAATCTTGCATACACCTAATATTTGCCGACGAGAGTTTGTTTTTGGTGCCCACCGTGTATGAATCGGGGAGGGAGTCGATTTCGGCCGAGGACACACTGTGTTTTGGCGCCCACCGTGTATGAATCCGGGTGAGAGGCGGTTATGTCACGTTTGAGTGAAATTACAAACATACCCCTATCAAAACCTATAGAAATCGAGCAGATAGGCTTTGCGTGGCAGGAGTAATTTCCATCTCGTAGATTTTGGTTTCGGGCGGTTACTGCGACTTTCCCCGCTTCGTTCAAATTTTGCAGAGTGCACGTTTACCATGCCAACTCAATTCGAATCCCGTTTGTATTCTATTTTTTTCGGGCGGGATCCATTTTTGATTGGAATAAAATTCTATATACATCATTTTTTAATATATACTTTCAAAAGCACAACACCCTTTATACATAAATATGGTTTACAAATGGCATGATCTCAGATTCATAAGGTTGTATCTATCAATTTGGATTTTCAAATATTTGAAACCACTTTATGTTGAAATCCAATGTATGCATTCCTCGCCAATTGTCTCCAATTAATGTGTGTTTTGATGCGGGTTTTTTTTACTTCTCAAAGATGTATAATGTGTTTCACACACGCAACATATAGTGTATCCCGTTTAGACATTAATTGCATATAAACCATGCATTGTTTCTAATTAAAGAATCTATGGATCACCAATATTAATAAACTATATAACATTACACGTGTCCCGAAATTCAAATGAATATGCATGTTTGATACACCAATTTGCGTTACGATATTATCGATGACATGATCTCCAGTTTAAATATTTGAATCCCATTTAATCTAGATATTCGTCTCATATAACTATCACTCATGCTTATATAGGACTATCTCTCTAGACCTATACGCGTTCATCGTCTCTCGGGTATCTCTCGTGCTACCTGTATGTCGACAATGATCTTTTATCTTCGTAACACATTGATGGTACTCTCTCCCTCGACCTTCATCACTCTATCTCTCTCTAAGAATATCTCGCTCCCTGCTATGTGTCTCTAACTATGATTCTCCATGTGGAATCTCTTCCTCTCACACAAACACAAAACTTTGTCTTCCGGGGTCTCATTTCTCTCTACTATTCCCCTGCGTGCAACTCGCACACCCCTAATACAGAGATGTCTTTCGCTCCTTAGGTATGAGAACCTACGACTCTTCCTCTTAAATATCTCTTTCTCACACACAAACACAAACTCTGTCTACCAGGGTCTCATATTTCTCCAATGTTCTCTTGCATGTCGCTCACACACACTGTCTCTCCCTAGAGATATCTTGTGTTCCCTCATATGTTTCTCTAGCTATCACTCTCGTTTTGAAATATCTTTCTCTCTCGCAGACACAAAACTCCGTCTCTCGGGATCTCATTTCTCTCCGATATTTGTTTGTATGTGAGTCACATGCACCCTTTCTTCATCTCTCTCACACCCACACCCATAACTCAGCCTTCTGATCCACTCGACTCCTATCTCTAACGCACACTAGCTAGCATCTTTATCTTTCTATTTATCTGTTTCTCCATCAACCTTCTTTCATTTATAGGTTGATCTCTTTTGCACAATCGGTGTGCCTCACTCCCTCTGCTCGCCATAGATGCATGCTCCAGCCCACGCCACTATCTCTTAAAGACAAAAACACGTGCTCAATTGTCGGGCCTTCTTACCTGCATTCTCGCATGCATGCATATTGTCATAACGATCCGTCTCTCCCATGTCGTTGATCTTAGCTTATGACTTATGTCTTCTTTCTTTTATCTCAATCATGTGTGCACACACACACACACATCCCACGCATACATGTATACCTCTCACACATGCACGTTGAAGGTCTCTATGTCTCCATACGTAGTTAATTACCCTCAACCCTAACGCCACATCGAATCGTTCTCTTCTTGTGTGCACATAACTTCCGCCTGGATGGGTAAAACACACACTCACACTTAACAATCTCCTTGTAGATACCCCCCTCTCACTCTTCCGCTATATCCCCGAAACCAATAAGACCATCCCTTCGTTTAATTCCCGCCTACATGCACCATCGATATATAGTAGTCTTCCTTGGTGTCTCTCGAATAAACACATTCTCTCGATGTCGACTACTCTCATGCGCACACACCTTCTCTTCCCTCTCTACGGGCATTTTCTCTCACACACCCCATCGTTGGTGGCCTCTGCCATTACCATCACCTCTCTATGATGAAGCCATGCACACTTAAATTACATCCGCCACCGAAGACCCCGTCACACACACGCACACACACACAAACAAACAC
>NC_057805.1:294909575-294933772 GCF_018294505.1 Triticum aestivum | reverse complement strand
CATCTCTCTCTCTCCCACACACACACACACACACTGAGACTCCATCTCACACACACATGCTCTAGGCGGAGCATTTGTTCCTACCACCCTTCATCCACCCTTACCCGTATGATAAACAATCACCTTAATTTACTTGTATAACATGGACAAATTCCACTTTACTTTAGTAGTTAGCAAACTTATCATTTGTGCCCTTATAAAAAACCGAGTTGGCGATGATGGTGTGCCTGCCATCTTGTAATATAGACCGCCTGATCTATATCTAACGGATAGAAAGCAAACTATGATAATTTTACAAAAGATAGCCGCACCTCTCTCCACATCCTTATCTCCCACACCTCACTGCTGAGCAATTAAAAAAGAAAGTCTCCGGAACAATCAAGCATGGTGGCCGCTGCCGCCTGCCGGCGCCGTCCATCCCCATGCCTCCGCCCATTCCGACCACCAGTCACCACCACGCTCCACTCCTCCTCACCTTATCTCTCATCTTTCATTTTTTCGATGACATACTCGAGATACCAGTTTTCCGATAAAATTCTCAAAATATCATTAGTTTTTACACATGGGATTACTCCTGCATGGGTAAATCACAACATGTGTTTTGTAAAAAAATGCATATTGAAGTTCCGTGCAATGCACGAGCATCTTGCTTGTAATTATATAACGCAAATCACGAGCAGGAAGTGACATTTTTTTACACAACCACGTTAACATGGCCACGTAAATCACTAGCTAAAGTAAATACCATTATACTTATATTCCGATGCAAAAGGTTGAGTACATGTCCGAAGAGTAGAGTCGCACACACGCACTCCGTCTCTCAGAATCTCACTCTCACACACACACACACACCAGTTACGTGATGCCCACTTAAGCAGACACGTATGTTACAATTTGTGCACCCGCGGGTACACGTGATGCTGCGCATTTATTTAAGCCGGACGGCGAACCCAAACAGTAGCTGCATTCATTCCCCTCCCGCCGCCTCTTCTCTGGTCACCGTCGCCCGGTAGCCATGGACCGACCGTAGGTAACAACATACGCCATACTCCCGCCGGAGCGGCTGTTTAATCTGGAAATTTTAGTGGTCATGCATGCATCTTTTTGTGCTAGCACTCCTATATAAGGGTTGACCGATCGCTTCCCGTGGACGTGCGCGGGCGGTGGAAGAGGAAGGAGAAGGGAAGCGGGCTGTGGAGTAATGTTTTTTACCACAATTTCTTAGGAAACTAAGTGCAATAATTGAGTAGTTTTGCAAACTACTAGTATTACACATGAAACGGTTCAAAACCTATACTCCCTTGCCAGTGTGCGCTTCCCGCGTGAAACGGTCAGCGTCGCCCTGGAGAGTCAGTGCCGCATTAATGCCCAGCCAGAGTGGAGGCGACCTCTCATTGGCGCCGGCTTTGAAGCAACGCGGCGGCCAAGAGAGCGCCGCTTCCCGGTGCACCGACTGCTCCGCGTCGAGGCTGGCCATCGACCGGGGTGATGCCCCCCTTTCGTTCCGCACTCTAATCTGGTGACACGTATTACGTCGACCCGGATGATGCTGGTTGTCCCACATGTCGGCGAAGTAGTACGTAGTAGTAAGAAGAAGCAAAGAATCATGCGGTATACTAGAGATTCCAACAAGTGACTAGACTACACCGCGTGCAGTATCTCAAATCTCAAATCTCCCTTCCGGTTTATAGGGCTCAAATCTCAAATCTCATCAACCAAGGCATTTTGCGATTGGAAGAATGTATCTCGTACTTTACAAAACTACCCTAATTAAACTCATGCATTAATTACGTAGTTTTCTCGTTTTCCTCTCCGCCTTGGTCGCGGTGCGCAATATTGACCACTCCTATATGACTAGCCGCTCTATCTACATGCGGGACATCAAAGCATCCGGGCCCGCGTGCCATCCACCAAAT
Organism: Triticum aestivum; assembly: GCF_018294505.1. NCBI lineage: Eukaryota > Viridiplantae > Streptophyta > Magnoliopsida > Poales > Poaceae > Triticum > Triticum aestivum. Next base: position 294,931,856 of record NC_057805.1, on the reverse strand, counting down.
CACAGCGAGGTGCTACAGTCGAAACTCACCGGTCACCCCGGTGTGGCCGTCATGACCCGTCGTATCCCGAAACCCACACCTTTACCAGCAGTGGTAAAGTGGCCTCAAAGTTGGACTGGACAAAGCAACCATCATTTCACTGGAACACTCGTTGAAGCCCTTTCTTGAAGAAAACCTCACTCCAGGCTACTCACTTCTGCCATTTTTCTTCTGTACCGACGAAGGAAAGGTGGGCGAATCAGTGATGCTGCTATATTTTTGTTCCAAGAATCTTCTTTTTGCGAAGCACCGACCGATTCTCACAGCCTATTCTTTTCTTGTTTTCATTGCGATTGTGGTTTCCTTTCAATTGCTTTTTGTTTGTCAGTTCATTGATGGATCCTGGAGCACTAGGCAAAGAGTTGCCCGCGGACAACCCACTGGAGACAGCGATCTCCAGGAAGCGAGCACTGACCAATGAGTTGACCATGTTCGCGGGCCAACCCATGGAGACGAAGAACTCCATGAAACAAGCACTGGCCAAAGAGTTGACGACGTTGGCGGACGAACTCCTCAAAGAAAGTTGGAAGAACAGCAAGGGCCCCACCGTGCCTACCCCAGAAACTTTGATGGCCACCTTTGCGCGGCTCAAGGCCGAGTTTGAGGAGATAGTCGCCATTGAGAAGCAGTATTCCCCTGGCAAGGTGATGGCCCCCATCGAGGACGAGGAGATGACCCCTGGAGGGATGGGATCCCCCGGTGGGCTGCACAAGGTAAAAAAATGAAAGTTATGGTTTTTGATTATTTGCAATGTGCTTGCTAATATGTTAGGGTTGTGCAGGTGCCGGTGGACGTCCTTGATGATTCCGATGTCGCGGCCCGTCCTGTGGACAACGCCCCAGAGATCGTTTTCAATGTCGCGGTCCATCCTGTTGGCATCGCCCCGGAGATCGATTCCGATGCCGCTGTCCATCCTGTGGACATCGCCCCAGGGATCAATTCCGATGTCGCGGTCAGTCCTGTGGACATCGCCCAGAGATCGATTCCCATGCCGCTGTCCGTGCTGTGGTCATTGCCCGAGAGATCGATGACAAGAAATAGTTGGTCGCGCTAATCCTTCAGGGTAGTTTGCATTGCCATGTGTTTAATTACCAGAACGATGCGTGTTATCAAACCATCTTAGGGCTAGTGCACTGTCTTGTGTGAGCGGTACTTGCTAGTACTTTTGTTTGATAGTGAATCATGCGAACCCTCTCCGAGTTATGGAAACAGATGTATCCTCACCAGCTTTTGATGTAATATATGGCATGCTTAGATGTAAGTTTGAACTGTTTATCATATCAGCAGGGCTTATTTGATGATTCTTGGTGTTAGTAGGCTAGCTACTGTGCGAGCTATAGTACTTGCAAAACACTCACCGAAGAGAAATGTTGGGGCTGATGAGCTCGTGGTACGCTTATACTGATCCGTCGTCGATCGGCCAATAGCCCAAGCTCCTAAAATTTTAGGCTTAGCGATCGATCAGACAATAGTCGACACGGATACATTCAGGCCTCATTTGGTTCATAGGTTAGGAAAATCGTAGCAAAAGTACAGAGATGTACAACACAAAATCATAGCAGTACAGAGACATCCCTCCGTTTCAAAATAGATGAGTCAACTTCGTACTACTAACTTTGAAACGGAGGGAGTACAGATCCTAGGCGGGCTAGTTTGGCCTAGTGGGTTTTAGTGATATGACGTGGTACAGTGCCGTCCAGTCTTCGCTTGTGGTAGCAGTACTGCGGGTAGAGTAAGTTTTCTTGAAGAAGCGGAATTCAACGAAGTCATGATGGTTCCTTCGTCCGACTAACTTATAGTGGGAAAGGTTGAGCCTGCCTTACGACCGGGGTGGACCAGGATAATTTTGTGCATGGCAGGTGGACCAGGATGGTCGATGTCCCACATGTCGGCGAATGAAAGAGTATTCATTGTTTATTTTTGATGAAACCTATTGTCTCCACTGTTATGACGGAGGAGTGTGAAACACGGCAGCCCAGTGAACTTGGCATGTGCACTACTCCCTCCTTCCTCATGTAATACTACCATAATGTTGACTATAAGGTTACAACTTTTTCTCACTTTCTCTCTATCTATTTCCTCTCAAATGTTTTTTACCCTTCTTTTTTTAGACACAATTGTTTTTATGCCTCTTATTTTAGAATTAGTTTTTTTATACCTAGGAGCATGTGTAGAGACGAGCTCCTACAGATCCCACTCCTTGACTTTGTCAATGCCTCTCTCTCCTCCACATAAGCGGGCTTGTCGAGAAGACAAGAGATGATCTCTTAGCACAATATGTTTCACCATGTTTTTAGGAATAACTAGTTATTGAAGATAAGGCTAAGTGATGATCCATTGTACACATGTTTTTTTGTCATCTCTAAATTACATGCAAGACTTATGATAAGACTATCTTATCAACCATTGTACATGCCCTTTATAGCCCAGAATTTTACTGGTAGTACTTGCTATGAATGCGGGCAGCTGGCCTCTGAGGGGGAGCGCGCGCGGGGAGGTGGTGGGGTGGGGGACGGGTTCTGGTGGGCCAGGGCGGTAAGAAGCGGGCTTGGAAGCGGTGCGGACTCCCGCATGGCCCACCTCACATTATCACCACATATTTCTTGGAGTCCGTGCACGGCGGGCGGGCGATCTCTTCTCCCTCCCCCGTCTCTCTCCTCTCAGCCGATGCCCGCCGAGCGATTAGATTTCGGCTATCAACGGTTTATTCAATTGCAGTCCCACATGTCAGTGAAAATGCAAGACAACACGTGTCCCCTCTGGTGAGCGGCGTGCGAGCCGGACTGTTGGGGGTGCGACGTGAACGCGACGCGTACGAGTTGTAAGTGTGCCGCCTTTTCCTTTTGAACTTGCAAAGCGTAACATTTTCGTGCGATTGATTGATAGAAATCCAGAACAAAATGACGAGGGTGGTACTTTCCCGCGCGTTAGGCGGGCTAGTTTGAGTGATATGACGTTCTACAGTGCCGTCCACTTGCTCCATTTTTATGTAAGCACGAGTCTACACTCTTACATGGGAGGAGTGCGAAACACGGCGGATCTGATTTTGATCGAGGGATAACTGTTCCCTGCGAAATAATTGAGCACTGTTAGCGATTATAGCATGATAGTTAGGGCATCTCCAGTGCTGGCCCTCAAATTTACACCGGCATCTATCCGAGGACACTGGTGGATGCCATCCAATGCTGCCCGCATACCTTTCGACAACTATATGAACTAACCGGACGAAATTCGTGCAAACAAAGCAAATTTCAAATTGACCGGATGAAATTCATTACATTTCAAGAACTTTTCCTATAAACTGGACGAAATTCATTACATATTTCGCGCAAACCATACTAAAACCTACTATAAACCTAATCTAAACGATCGCCGGGCCCCGACCACCATGTCCGGCCCTGAACCCGAGAAAGTCGGCCATTGCCTTTGCCTCCTCCTTATCCGCCTCGATAACCTCCTCCTCCGGAGCACAAGGTTATGTAGATTTCCGCCTCCATGTCGTCGTCAAGCGGCTAATCGGCCGCCGATTTTTATCCCACCAAGCTTGGCTTCGACTGAGTGGAGGAGCGGTGGCCTTCCTGGGACCAGAGCGGTGGCGACCTACCGTGTACTACTCTTCCTCGCTGCCGGCTGCGCCCGCACACGTGCGCCGGCTTCGTGGTCGTGGCGGCGGAGGGCGGCCGGGGGGGAGCCGGCGATCTCCTTCGTCTGCTCCTGCGAGAGTACGTCCAAGAGAGCTTTGGAGCGCGCCCGGAGCGGAGCCACCGATGTCCTTCATCTGCTCCTGCGATGGTACGTCCAAGAGAGCTTTGGAGTGCCCGGAGGCATGGTTGGAGTGGTGCCAACAGAAGGAACGGACCGGAGGAGAATGAGTGTGGGTCTTTGGCTATGGCTGGAAGCAGGGGCTCAAGTTAATATAGCGGGCGAATGGCAATGAGCCGCGGTAGACGGATGGATGGCTGGCACCGGAGTAGGTTCATCGGTAGTCGTGGTGTAACGCGAAGCAATCGCTTGCACCGGGATGCCGCGCGGGTGGTGCTCTCTCGGCCGTCGCACTGCTGCAATGCCGGCGCCAGTGAGAGGTCGCGTCGGGCGTGAATGCGAACGCTGCTTCAGTGACTTAACCACGGGTGCTTTGTCTCACTGACATGTGGGCCCAACGGGCATAAGGCCCGCATGTCAGTGACACACCAACTACACCTGCAGTTAAGGCCGGTGAATGCGGCATTGACATTCTGGAGATACGGTGATCGTTTCAGGCGGGAAGCGGCCACTAGCGATGGAAGGGGTTTCGGTAGGCCAGGGCAGTCAGACGCTGGCGTGGTGGTAAAATGTGAACTCATGGATGACGAGCCTTTGAAGCGTATGCGGCACGTATTGACAACCAGGCGTCCATGCAACTGCTCTTGTCGCCAGCTAGCATTCGACGACCACCATTAGACACCACACAACCATACATAACTTACGAATAATGGACGAATCGATCAGACACACACTCGTGTGCAGTGGCACTATGATCGGTTGCTCACGATAGTACATACTCCGCACCATAGTACCCTCTCTAGCTAGGCTGTTTTATAGATTGTCGTTGTGATGGACGATATACATGAGCATGGCGCCGAGTCACGAGTATGACCGTTGGTGTTGATCCAGGTGAATACATGCTCGGTGTTCGCGGAGGCCTCCAGCAAACGTCTAAACAGTAATGTCACATACGCATAATTTTGGTTTTTATTTCTTTCTCCACTGACAGGTAGGCCCGCATAGATAGATAGATAAAGAACACGAGTTGATGAGGCGCATGCGGACTGTTTGACTGGTCAACCAGACAAATACGGAGCTATACGCTGAGCCAGTGACCGTATAATCACCATATCTCGTATACAATGATCAAAGTGAGCTATCAAGACAAGTTCAATGACCGCCAATGCATTTTACTCGGTAATAAATGACCAGGATTGAAGGGGAATCCAAATTTCCTTCGTCTTCTGTCCTTGAGCTCTTGACAAACCAATGCACTTTACGGTTGTTCGGCCACTCCACCCCAGAGCTGTCACCAAGCGTCGTTCATGCCACCGCGCCGCACACTAACCGGTAAGGAAGCGATGGCATCCCGCCGCGCCAAGTTCCTCGCCGCCCACGACCGCACACAGAATGGTAGGCAAGCGGTGGCATCCCGCCGTGTCGAGTTCATCGCCGCTCGCGACCTCGCACCTATGTGGGCGGAATTTGAAGCTGCCAAGGCCGAATGGGCGGTAGAGCAAGAGGCACCCAAAGCCGCACAGAGGGAGCGGAAAAGTCAGAAAGCACTCAAGAAAAGAGAGGCCCGCCGCCGCAAGAAAGAAGAGGACACACGCGCTGCTGCGGAGAGGTCGGCGGAGATCCAAGCACGGTGGGGTGTCGCCGACAAAGCCGGGAAGGAGAACGACGGCGTCTGGCCAGCATGTGAGAATTAGTAGTACTAGTAGTTAGTGTGTGTGTCTGTGTCGCCCGTACGTTTGTTTAATTAATTATGAGCATGTAACAGTACTACTAGTTACTACTGTAGTTTTAGAGCAAATTACCAGTACATTAGCCTAGACTCAATGGAAAAATTCCTATCCTATGCATCAAATGACACATCTTTCTCTATAGGAATTGAGATGCATGTCATCTCACTTCCTATGATTTTCATATTCCTATAAAATTCCTATCCTATGAACCAAAGGAGGCCTTTGCTGGAGTAACTACTGTAGCTAGCAGTACTGCTGGTACAGTAGTTTTCTTCAAGAAGCGGAATTCAAAGTCATGATGGTTCCTTCGTCCGAGCAACTTCACAGTGGGTAAGGTTGGGCCTGTGATTTGACGGCTCATTAGTAATTACTGCGGCGCGACGACCGGGGTGAGTCTCCCTTGGAGTTCTGCGGGCATGGCAAGTGGACGAGGATGGTCGACGTCCCACATGTCGGCGAGCGGAAGTATTCTTTCCGATATCGAGGAGCAAGGAAACCGCATGGTATAGTATCACTAGTGATTTATATTTATTTTTTATTTCTAATGAATGCTAGCGTTTCAACTCTTACGACGAAGGAGTGCCAAACACACGGCACGTGCTGGATGTCGCACACGTCAGCGAAAGGAGTGGGACATGAACAGCGTGGTAGAGCGTCTCCACTTATGGGTCGGAGACCACACGTAGTAGTACTACTGTACTAGTGGTATGAACGATACAAAGTGCGACCCGGAGAGAAAGACACGTCTAGTTGGAAGGTCTCGGGGCATACACGTAAACAAATATAAAACCTAATATGTGCCTCCAATTAATATAGTAGTAGTAGAGTACTTAGTCACGTACTCCATAACATCACCGGGCATTGCACGTACAACATTTAGTGGTAGTAAGAGACAAATGCCTATATGCCACGCATGTTCATACTATTTGTGCCTTTCTACTTCACTTAATGCGCTACGTTACACATGTTCGCACGTCCACTCCTGGGTACATGTCCGTCTCGTAGTTCCAGTCCCACGTGTTCTTCATATAGATGGACCGATCCTTGCATGACACGTGCACCTTGATGCTAGATGTGTCGTGTGTTGGCAAAAGGATGAACAAAGCTCACGTAAAAAATAGAGTGGAAGAACATAGATTCCCGACGACCGAGAAGGAGCAAGGAACCTCAGGGTGGAGAGTCTGCACTCATAATATTTTATATTATTCAGCGATATAAAATCAACCAATCATCTCCATAGTGGACTGGAAGAGTACGAAACACGGCAGCCCAGTGTAGTTACATCATACTAGTACATGGCTAACCCATGCTATCACCATATTTCTTGGCTTCCGTGCGACACCTATCTCTAGTAATCCAGCAGCCCGTATCTCTTCTCCCTCCTCGTCTCTCTCAAAGTCCCCATTTGGATACTCTAACTTAGTTAAAGGTTAGAGTTAGATTCTAATCCTGAACTAACCCTAAAGTAACTCTAGCGAAAGAGGTGTTTGGATGACAGGGTTAGATGGAGCGCGGATACGGCGAGGTGCCTTCATGGGCGGTGCGAGAGGGAGGGAGGGAGGGTGAGGACGAGAAGCTTCGAGGAAGTGGAGAGGGATCTGCTGCGGGGAGAGCGAGAGAAAAATATGTTTTTTAGTGTCCCGAGAAGAACTAACCCAAATAAGAACCTCTTGGGTGGGTTAGAATTTTTTGGGTTAGTTGAGTTCAAACTAACCCAAACTAACTCTAACACGTGGATCCAAACAGTAACCCAAACTAACCCTCCTGTTTGGATATTTTTGGGTTAGTTGAGTTCAAACTAATCCAAACTAACCCACCTGTTTGGATATTTTTGGGTTAGTTGAGTTCAAATCACACAGCCCAACCTTTCCAGCAATAAGTAAGTTGAATCCGCTACTCCCTCACCCTCCTCACCTCTCCATCAAACCGTCTACGCAAAAACTACCACGCGTACTGCCCGGGAAAAGCCCCGCCCTCAACTTTTAACTACGCGAAAATAGTTCGAGCTTGTTCATTCTATATAAATACTAGTACTTAATGTTTATTCACCCGTGGGGTTGTTCAATGAATGGAGGGCCGGGGAGCACAAGTGAACAATACTACTACTAGTAGTAGTAAGTAGGAGTCGTACAGATAGTCACCTTAAATAGAGAGTTTCTTTTCTTTAATGCCACGTACACAAATTGAAACGCTTGTTGTGGAGAGAAAAAGATAATCACTCCACTATATATGTACGCAGGGGCCTGAGCGCTTGCTTTACTAGGGTTGCTTTCTTCATTCTCCCATCCTCTCCAGATATAAACAAGATAGCGGTAGCGACATTTTCTCTCTGCTCACCGCTGGTCACATATCCGGCCGGATCCCTTCGGCTGGTGTGTGTAGAGGACTAGGTGCATCGTTCACGCGGTCATCGCCGGCGAGGGAGGAAACCCATAGCTGCCGGATGGGCCCGATCCTCTCCCCGTGCCATTCTCTCCGACACAGCGTCGGCTCGGGAGGTCCTCCGACCCTTCTTCCTCCCTGTCGTATTGTCTGCAGATCCGACCTGCCGCCGCCGACGTCCCGACGAACCTCAGGTATAAGTTCTTCGAAAGCGACCTTGCTCTACTGCCCCAGCTCCCCACGTGTCTGCATGTGCATCTTTTCTACTCCCATCAGCTCTTCCAAATCCACCTAAATTTTTAGTATTATTGGAGGTAAAGCTACTTCATGCATTCGAATCTAGGTCTTTGTTCAAACAACGAAGAAAGGGGGAAAGTTGTAGCATGAATCTAGGACTTGATTCAAAGAGGAAATAATATGGTGAAAGTAGTAGAGACCGGATACCCAACCGGTCTCTTGGTTGAAAAGGGAAATAATGGGAAAACGCAGTAAAAACTGGATAAGGAACAGATCTATTATTGGTTGAAAAAGGATAGAAAGTGGCGGCTGGTGGACAAATCAACAGAGTATGTCCAGGATTAGATTTGCTGCCCTCACATAGGAAAAGGTCTCCGGGATTAGAATTGCTACCCTCACATAGTAAAAGGTCTCAGGATTAGATTTGCTGCCCTCACATAGTAAAAGGTCTCCAGGATTAGATTTGCTGCCCTCACATAGTACAAGGTCTCCAGGATTAGGTTTGCTGCCCTCACATCGTAAAAGGTCTCCAGGATTAGATTTGCTGCCCTCACATAGCATGAACACACTCTGCATCACCACTTTATTCCTCCTTGTAGGTACATTGTGCTGATGCGTCCACTGTCGCATGTCCTTATACCAACCTTTTGCTGTTGTTAATGTAAAGGCGCATGTAAAATGAAGCGATCACACTGTTACCTTAGGGACATGTCTAACCAGTGTTATTGTTAATCTAATGCCTCCAGTGATAAGATGCAATTAAACTGTGTTACAATGGCACTCTTGCTGTTTTCCCCAGTATGATAAGTAAGTTGCTCGTTTACGCTGCTCAGTGTCCTGGTGTCCCCACGGTCCCATGCCCTTAAACGAACTCTTTAGCTGCTGTTGATTTACTGTATCTGGTAAACAAGCAATGCCACCATTAAAGTAATCCCATATTTGAGGAATCTCATTGTCGATCGTAATGCTTCCGGTAACATGAAGCATTGCTGACGTTTTAAAATCTCTACTGTCCTTGCGTGATTGCCATGAACATAATTAAGATGCTTCTTTTCATTTCGTATATGTTTCGTATATTCTTATTGACCAGCAACTGTTTACTTTCTATCTTTTTGTGCAGATAGGGATATCCATTTCACCTTGTTGCTATTGTGACCTTTTGGTGAACTGCACAAAACAATTTTTTGGAATGAGTGTCTTGTGCAGTTCAACTAAAATGTCACGTGGGCAACATCTCTCAATTTTGCTGGAACTACACAAAATGGTGATTGGAGTTTCCAAAATCTCCGTCAAGTTCTGCCGGTAATCTCGTGCAACATTTTATTAGCCTTTGCAAGATGAGCCATCACTGTCACCACAATGGCACTTTATTTTAGTGGAACTGCACAAAAGGATAAGAAAATTATAGTTGCACCTTACATGAGACGGACAGCAAACCTTAATGTTCCTCAATTTTAGTGCAACTACTAAAGAAGAACCTGCCAGCTCACGAGAGCAAGTACTTCTTGCTAGCTGAATGATGCAATCTTTGCTTCATTTCAAGTGAACTGCAGAAAAAGGCGCATGAATTGAATCATGGAACTCCAGGCAGGCCTCATCCTAGTGGAGCTCCAGGTTGAGTAAAGGAGGCCACTATTAAAGTGAAATCATGCTCTCCTGGTGTGTGGTGTGCAAACAGGAATACTCAACTACAGATGTTGTGACGGTCAAGAGCATTCGCCAAGTTCTTCGATTGTATGACATGGCTAGCCAAGATGGATTTAATCTCGATATTCACTTTATCAAAAGGCTCTAATGGGTTGGTTCTGAATCTTGCAAGCTGGGAATCAATGAGATGTGTAGGCATCTTTGTTGTACTTATTATTTGAATCTTATTTGTTGGTTCTGAATCTTGCAAGCTGGGAATCAATGAGATGTGTAGGCATCTTTGTTGTACTTACTATTTGGATCTTATTTGTTGGTTCTGAATCTTGCAAGCTGGGAATCAATGAGATGTGTAGGCATCTTTGTTGTACTTATTATTTGGATTTTATTTGTTGGTTATGAATCTTGCAAGCTGGGAAACACGACATGATGATGAAGAGGACAACAACCATAACAAACAGTTCAAACTTGGTAGTATTATCTTTGTGAAAGTGCGACAAATGTGTTGATCGTGTGCGTCCTGAGAATAATAATTCTAATTGTTGTGCATGTTGATCCTGTGGCACTGATAGAACGAGCCAATGCATTGCTTGTTTTAAGTATAAATTTCTATTAAAGCTAATTAAATTTAAGTAAAGTGACCACTAACTCCTGTTATTACAGGACCAATACAGACCCGCTCATGAACCGACGTGTGGCCGGAGTAGGTTTCTTAATGGAGGCATTTGAATGTGCCGAGGGTGCATCTTCTGCCGGGCGTGCAGCGGACGAGGGAGGGGTAGTAACTGTTGTCGCCTGTACACACTCAGTTTACTGTTGAATCCAGTTCCCCAAGAGCTGAAAAACGAACTACTGCCGCCGCCTACACACTCGTTCACTTGAAGAGACTCCAATGGCGATCCGAGGGGTGAGCCTGCTGGATATGGACTTCAGCAAGGAGTTCCCCTTTGAGTTTGCCGTTCAGTCCTATGACTGCACCAAGTTGAATGTGATGTACACCAACGATCCGGTCTCGGTGAAGCTCTGCCTCGCCGAGTTCAAGCAGTACCTACAAGACGAGAAAACACAAGGTTGCAGGACTAGACCTTGTGCCCATCCATTCGTCTCCTGACAGGGACCAGTGGATCGCCGTCGCCCAGGTATGTGTGCGGGACGAGGTTCTCATCTACCACTTCTGTAGGGCCATCAGAGGTTCTGGAGCATTCGTCCGTTTCATCGGCAGCGCCGACCGCACCTTCACTACGGTGGAGAGAAGGAAGAACGCGACGATTCGGCCATCTGGTGCAACAAGCTTGTCAACATCCAGAAGCAATACAAGATCATCAGCAATGGGCAGGAGAAGGACTCCGTGGTTGACCTCGCCGAGACCATCATCGACCCCTGATACGCCAACATAAAAGAAGATAACGATACCAACGACCTGAACACGTGGGAGGTACCTCTGAATCTAGCCTACATAACCTACGCGGCCAAGGACGCATACGCATGCTACGACATGTACAGGCAGATCTTGGACATGAGGGCGTGTCTGCTTCCCGTAACCGACGAGTACACGGACAGCCGCAGCGTCATGATCAAGCATGCCGGGAAGGTCTAGATGTTGTACTTTATCTGTTTATAAGCACCTTTATCATCTGAGTGTTTCATGCATTAGCCTAAGTGTCGTAATTATCTGTTTTGTCCGAAATTTTTCTTTTAAGAACTCATTAACCTGTTTGCTTTTTTTAGTGGCTATTTCCTTATGTATGTAACTAGTTCACTTGTCCGTTAAAAAAACTAGTTCACTCGGCTGCCGTGCTTTGAATCTCCTTCCTCCCAACATATTCCCCTCCTCAGGTGGACCCAGTAGGTCTCGTACACAGACATATGGGACCAACCACCTATCCATTTGTATTTCTTTATTTTGTTCAATCTTTCGTCCTCTTCCTATACTGCTCAGTTCTATTTTTCATTTTCATTAATCCTATATCTGAATTTTCTCCCACTTTCTTTTTGATGTAAACTGAGTTTTCTCCCAGTACTTTTCCCTAGAACCAACTCAACTGTCCCACGTCTAGCCTAAAAAATAATAATACCCCATGTACTATTAACTCATCAAATTTAAATGATATTTTATTTCGTAAGTTGAAAGTTCTTACAAAATAATAATAATAATAATTGTTTATATATAACTTGGCAAGTTAACTCCTAGTGATTGCGTACATAAGCTTGCAAAGATTTTACTGACCAATGCAGTAATAGACGTGCAATCATGTGTTTATGTTTTTATAACATTTCTCCGTCTAGCCCAACATGATATTTTCACCCAGCCCAGCAAGTCCGCGGATTTTGAGAAAAATGCAAATGGGCTTTAAATTCTACCATACATATAAACGGGCTGCATAGATGCTACATCATTGTTTCACCCAGCCCACCAAATGGACTAAAAAAACAAATGGACTGGCTGACATGTGGGACAGTAGGTCGAAGCCTAAGAAGGCGTTGGATTTACATCCAACGGCCGGCATTCTTCTCCAATCTCTCGTCTTCTTCCCCCAGCGCTGCCGGGACCGCCTGCTCCAGCCTCCGGCGTCTAGCAGCGTTGTTTTGCGCTCCTCAGCGAAACGCTACCCCGCCGACGGCCAGGCCATCCCCCACTCCGCACCTCATGTTATTCTCTGCCGAGTGTAGGCCCACCCCGCACCCAAACCAGTCAAGTTTCCCACTCCTCTCCGTCTGTGACTCCACTGCCGCATCTTCCCCATCTCCGGGTCGTTCTAGTCTGGGGCCTCGCCGTCGTCCACCGCCTCGGTGCGCTCGGCGCGGCGTGGTCAACATACGAGAGTCATCGGAAGAGGACTGTACGTGGAGAGCCTAACGGCTGGGACCCACGAGGTCCATCGTCGCACGCAAGGAAAGTTCCTCCTTATACGCACTGTACGTGGATTGTACGTGGGAACGGCTTCTGTATTTCGCGAAAAAAACTTTCCCCCCGCTGACAAGTCGGACCCACTAGCTATATCTTCGCACGCAAGGAAGTGCCTCCTTATTACGCACAAAAAAATGAATACCCCCTGCTAGCTGGGACCTACCATAGTGGTTGGCTGACTTGTGGGCCTACTAAGTTGACGGGGACAGAGGACTTTGTCAACTTAGTCAATATGAACGATTCTAGCTCCAGTGACCGTACGATGTCCATCCAATGGCCATAGTGCTTCTTCAACCTCTGGTCTTCTTGCTCCAGCCGCCCAAAGCAGCGCCGGTCGTGTCGCGTGCTCCAACCACCCGTGGCCGGCTGTGATGCCGCGGAGGCCTTGCCGCCCCCTACTACTGCCACCGCTAGCCAGGGCATCCCTCTACTCACCCACACCCCCTGTTATTCTGCAGCGACGGCAGCCTCACGCCACAGCGGAACCAGTGAACCCTCGTACTCCTCTCCGCGTGGGCATCCACGGCCGCGTCTTCCCCGGCTCCGCGTCATCCCCTTCCTAGGCCTCGCCGTTGTCCACCGCCTTGGTGCTCTCGGCGCGGCATGGTCAATGTGGTCAACGACCGACTTCCATCGGAAGAGTACTGTATGTGGAGAGGCTGACAGCTGGCTCCACGGCCACATCCCAGTTTTTTGTGATTTGCCAAGTAAGTCGCTTTGTCAGGCCTGTTGGGCTGCAAATCTTTCAAGACGAGGAGAGCTTCATTCGGCTGGCCGAGAAAATGGCCTATCAGTAATGAGAAATGGGTTGTACATTTTTAAAACACATCAAACCGGCAATTAGTTTCAAAGTTCTTTTTTTCATTTCGAGATTTCAAATTGCATTAATTTTTATGCGTGGACAATTTGTTGGATTTTATATTGATATACATTTATTTTTAAAATCAGTTTGAATGTGACTCGAAATTTCGGGATTAAAACAGTTCGGACCGCACCGAAATATGCCAAATTACGTATAATTTTTTAACCGTGGCCACAATATGGGCTGTAATGCTAACAAAAAGAATATGGGCTCCAAAAAAACCTTAAGAATTAGCAAATGGGCTGTAAATTATTAGAAATAATGGCAAATGGGTTGTATGCTGTTTTCCACAGATTTGAGGCTTTCCTAAAAAAAGGTTGACGCACAAGCAGTGACTGTTGGATTTCCATCCAACGACCGTCGTGCTTCGTCAATCTCTGCTCTTCCTGCTCCAGCCGCTCAAACAAGCGCCGACAGGACTGCCTGCTCCCTCCTCCCCGCGGCCGGTTGTGCTTTCGCGCAGGCCTCACCGCCCCATCGTACTCCCATCACTGGCCTAGCCATCCCTCTACTCACCCACACCTGCTGTTATTCTCCGGCGACGGCAGACGAACCAGTAAACCCTCGTACAGTCGTACTCCCCTCCGCGTGGGAAACAACTGCCGAGTCTTCCCTGCCTCCGTGTCGTTCCCTTCCTAGGCCTCGCTGTCGTCCACCGCCCTGGTGCTCTCGGTGCGGCCTGGTCAACGTGGTCAACGACCGACATGCATCTAATGTGGACTGTACGTGGAGAGGCTGACAGTTGGGTCCATGGCCGCACACAAGGAAATGCCTCCTTATTACGCGCAAAATAATGATTCCTCCCCCTGACATCTAGGACCCACCGAAAGGGCCTCTGTATTTCGCGAAAAAAGCGTTACCGCCGCTGACAGCTTGGACCCACCAGCTATATCTTCGCACGCAAGGAAGTGCCTCCTTATTACGCACAAAAAAAATGAATACTCCCCCTGCTAGCTGGGACCCAGTATAGTGGCAGGCTAACTTGTGGGCCTACTAAGTTGACGGGGACAGAGGGCTTTGTCAACTTAGTCAATATAAACGATTCTAGCTCCAGTGACCGTACGATGTCCATCCGACGGCCGTAGTGCTTCTTCAACCTCTGGTCTTCTTGCTCCAGCCGCCCAAACCAGCGCCGGTCGTGCCTCGTGCTCCTACCTCCCGTGGCCGGCTGCGATGCAGCGGAGGCCTCACCGCCCCCTACTACTCCCACCGCCGGCCAGGCCATCCCTCTACTCACCCACATCCCCTGTTATTCTCCGGCGACGGTAGCCTCACACCGCAGCGAAGCAGTGAACCCTCATACTCCTCTACGCGTGCGCATCCACTTCCGCATCTTCCCCAGCTCAGCGTCGTCCCCTTCCTAGGCCTCGCCGTCGTCCACCACCCTGGTGCTCTTGGCGCAGCGTGGTCAACGTGGTCAAGGAACGGCTTCCATCGGACGTGGACTGTACATGGAGAGGCTGACAGCTGGGTCCACGGCCGCAGCAAGGAAGTGCCTCCTTATTATGCGCAAAATAATTATTCCTCCACCTGACAGCGGGGACCCACCGGTCGGGCCACCATATTTCACAAAAAAAAACATTTCCCCTGACTGCTGGGACCCACCAGCTACATCTTCGCACCCAAGGAAGTGCGTCCGGGCAAAAAAAAACGATTCGCCCCCCTGACTGCTGGGACCCACCAGCTACATCTTCGCAGGCAAGGAAGTGCCTGACAGTCGGGACCCACCTGGTCGAAGCGTACGTAGCTTTGTCATTCTGGTCGGGAACATGTACGTACATACTGGTCGTTGTAGAGGCGCGCACGTGTCGTAGTAGAGGCGCGCACGTAGCATGTACACGTACGTACAACGGCTAGGGTGCAAGAAAGAAAATACAGCCACGTACGTACATACGGGCAGGGTCTCGAACGCCTACTCGCACATACGTACGGCCAGGGCTCGTGTACATGGCTGGGTCGGAACGGAGAAACTGCGTCATCGTCGCGTTTATGGGGAGCCAACCGGCTGGGTCGGAACGGAATGCGTCGTCGTGTTCATCGGGAGGGCTTGGACGGAACAGCCGATGGAAACGAGGCCTGGCGTACCGCAGAACGGAGGAAATGGCCTTTTGTTCGACCAGCCACATTCGAAACAAGATCCTATTCATCGGGAGGGGTCTGGCGTACCGCAAAACAGAGGAAACGGACCTCCTACGGTCGAAACATGGGTCATGTTGATCGGGAGGGGTGTGGCGTACCGCAAAATGAAGGAAACGGACTTGTGTTGGAGCGCTACGGTCGAAAAGGGGGTCCTGTTCATCGGGAGGGGTGTGGCGTACCGCAAAACGGGACTCCACGGGATACTGTTCATCTCCACCGTCGACCCCCTCCAGCCTCCACGGGATACTGTTCATCCACCGTCAACCTCCTCCAGCCTCCACCTGCGACTGTTCATCCACGGGCTCCTGTTCATCCAGCCTCCACCGCACGCTACTCCACTGGCTACTGTTCAACCAGCCCGCTCCACGGGCTCCTGTTCAACCACCCCTCCACGGGCTCCTGTTCATCCAGCCCTCCACCGTCTACTGTTCATCCTGCCCTCCACGGGGTGGTCCTGTTCATCCTGCCCTCCACGGGGTCCTGTTCATCCAGCTCCAACCGGCTTGAACAATCGGGGCCCTGTTCATCCAGAGGCAACGCCACGGGGTCCTGTTCATCCACCCCACCGGGAACTGTTCATCCAAACCCCCCCAGCAACGCTCACTGTTCATCTAGAGGCAGCATCGATCGGCTTCAGTTAGCAGCAGTAGCGAAGGAATCGCTCGATCGGGTTCAGTTAACAGCCATGGATCGATCGCTCGGGTCAGTAAAGCCTAGCGTGCAGTGCAATCGCTCGGGTTCAGTTAGAGCCCAACGCCTCTCACGGGTTCAGTTAGAGCCCAACGCCTCGCACACACGCGCGTACGTATGAGAGAAACGCGCATCGCTCGGCCCCCGACCACCCACCGTAACCGGGGACACCCCGATATTTTTCTCGCCCTTGCTTCTACCATGGTTTTTTCCGTCATGGACGGCCCAAAGAATGTCATGCAGCTGCGTCTCCGGCCCGCCCAGGACAAAAAGCCCATTTTCTGTCAAGAATTTTTGTCATAGAAGTAGGACCCCACCACATCTATGATGATACTGTGTTTTGTCACAATTATCGTCATAGAAGTGTCATAAATATGACAGAAAAGATTTTCGTTCGGCCCAAGATGTCACAGATGTGTCTTTTTTGTAGTGATGATTCACTTCAAAGCCAAAAAAAATTGAGGAGAGTTATGAATAAAGAAAAACCTCTAGTTCCTGCTACCAGTGCGAGCACAACAAGTCAGGACCATGCGTAATTAATTATATTTTGGTCGTTTTTTGTGTTCTAAAATGCCGGCCGGCTCACTGAAGGACGTGTTGCCGGCACAAGCGCGGATTCAATGAAGGCAGGCGGGGCAGTCTGAAGCCGGTTGCATGCGGCGAGGAGGCGTGTTCAGCCGGGCCTGCAGCGAGTGGGGCCCTCTTGGCCGGCGCGCCGGTTTAATGCCTGCGCTATGAGAGGTCGCGTCCGTGTCAGAGCAATCACTCCCTCCAGTCCTTTTTTGTTTGGGTATAACAAAATCTTGTTTTCCATTCACATTTTACAAGTAAAATTCGTGGACAAACTTTGACCCAAAATACGATGGGGACTAGTAAACCAGAATGGAGGTAGTTGTTTTTTTCAATCAAAGAAGGGTTTCCCCCTTCCGATTTTCATTACTGAAAACCAACATCTAAATCTAAACCATAGTATTTGCCCTAGAACTACCAGGTTCAACATCTCGCAACATAAACCCATACAACCATACGCCAAGGAGGTACGTAGTACTATGAATTCCATTTTCGCTCCATACCAATCGTTCTAAAAACTACTTAGTACTTATAATGCGCCATTGAAAATCGGAACTCTTAACCCGGCTAAAAAAATGATATTTTAAATGTGGCTACTCGATTTGTGGCAACTGGCGAGCCACCACCTCCAAGTCGTTCACCTGTGGTCCCGACCATCAACTCCTACGGATCAAATTATCACGCGAGCTGACTATTCCTACAAAGGTGCGCTCCACCACGTACCCGGTACCCGCGAATGCAGCAATCGTGCACCTAGGGTTTTAGGGTTTATTTGTTAACGTTGCCTTTATGTAACACTCATGTGTGCGAGACAGCGAGAGACCGACTGCGTGTGTGCGCCTCTTCTCTTTGTATATGTACTCCACCGTTTGTCTGGTGTCCCAAAAATTATAATAACTGCTAGCAATGTGCCAATGCGTTGCCACACGATCTGAGTAGATTAATACATATTCATCAATTTGATAGAAAAAAGTCTAGTTTTGAAATACGTATATCACTAAAAATATGTTATGTTTCACTCAAAATATATTCCTTTGGCGGTTTTGATGAGATAAGGGAAGGAATGTTGTTTGTTTCAAGATTCGAGAAGTGGTATATGTCTAATTTCTACTCTTACTAGCAAGATGCCCGTGCGTTGCACGTAACATCAAGATCTTGTGGGAGAAAAGGATGAACGAGGGAAGGCCTTATCTGCAAATGTGGAGAGGAGTGCAGGTAAATTGCCATAGTTTCCTTCCTATCCGTCAGATATAAATCGGACGGCCTATATTGCAGGATGGCAGGCCCACCATCATCACCAACTCTGTTTTTATCCCTACTCTTATAAAAAGCATAGTCGCTGATGATCGTGTGCCTGCCATCCTGCAGTATAGGCCGTCCGATCTATATCTGACGGATAGGAAGGAAACTATGGCAATTTTGCAAAAAGATACCCACACCCCTCTCCACACTTGCAAATAAGGCCTTCCCTTGTTCATCCTTTTCTCCCACAAGATAAACTACTCGTACAAATGCATCTTGATGTTCCGTGCTACGCATGGGCATCTTGCTAGTTGTTGCAAAAATCCCATGTGTGTGTGAGAGAGAGGGAGAGAGGAGGAGGACGGAGTGCATGTGTGACAAAGACACAAAGAGTGTGTGTGCGAGGGTATCAGCTTAAAATGAGGCGATAATGAGTGTGTGCACGATCGAGAGGGCGTGTCTCAAGAAGGGAAGAAAATTCTACATAGATACAAGGAGCGGGAGAGAGACATGTATGCGATAGTGGAAGCACGAGTGTGCCAGTGTATAAACCTATCTAGAGGCTAGTCGATAAATATTTGTGAGAGAAATACGAGTCGGGGTGCGAAAGCGAGAGTTTTGTGTGTGTGTGAGAGAGAGACGGTAGTCGGGAAGGGGAGTGGAAGCAGGAGTTGTGTGTGTGTGTGAGAGAGAGAGGGGGAGTTTGTCTGGTCGGTAAACAAATGAATAATGTCAGTCTGGGATGGAGACGAAAAGGAGACCGCAACAAATATTATGTATACAAGAGAGAGAGAGAGAGAGAGAGAGAGTAATTTTAGTGGTATGATTCATATCTAGAGAAATATAGGGTGTGTGAGAGAATCCCATAGAGAGAAAGACAAAGTGAAAGACGAGTGGAGACTGTGTGTGTGGCGGTGAAAAAGAAAGCTTAGGTACCTAGTGATACGAGAGAACGGTAGAGACGTGAGAGATAATGAAAACCGTGTAATGTATAATGATAGGGAGAGTGTGATACTTCTCAAGGGAGACGTCGAGAGACCATGTTCGCAAGGATAGGAGAAACATGAAGTGAGCGTGCGGGTGAGCTGGAGAAAAGAGAGTGATAGCTACATGAAGGAGCATGCATGCGAGAGAGATGGGCGTGAAAGGAGTGAACATAAAAGGGATTCAAATATTTGAATTCGAGATGATGATACATGTAATCCATACTCGAACCAAAATTGATCTATCAAACATGCATACTCATATGAATTCACGCGCATCTATGTTATTTAATATGTAGATATTACTGATCCATACATTTTAGTAGAACATAATTTGGTTTAATTTTTTGAATTCAACCTTATGATTTTGAGATCATTGTATTTGTAAATCATATTATACATATAAAGGAGCAGAATTCTTTGTTGTGCTTTTGAAAGTATATATAAAAAAATGATGTATATAGAATTTTATTCCAATCAGAAATGGATCCCGCCTGAAAAAAATAGAATACAAACGGGATTCGAATTGAGTTGGCATGGTAAACGTGCACTCTGCAAAATTTGAACGAAGCGGGGAAAGTCAAAGTAACCGCCCGAAACCAAAATCTGCGAGATGGAAATTACTACTGCCTATCCCTGCCATGCAAAGCCTATCTACTCGATTTCTATAGGTTTCGATAGGGGTAGGTTTGTAATTTCACTCAAACGTGACATAACCGCCTCTCACCCGGATTCATACACAGTGGGCACCAAAACACAGTGTGTCCTCGGACGAAATCGACTCCCTCCCCGATTCATACACGGTGGGCGCCAAAAACAAACTCTCGTCGGCAAATATTCGGTGTATGCGAGATTACCGTCCTATCCCCAACCGACTAATATTGTTGTGATGTAGGAAATTTGAAACAGGGGCTAAGTTTGTAAATTTCCTCGCATTTGAGACAAGCGCGCCCTGAAGACATGGTTCCCCCTTCCTCTCCACCTCCATTTCCCCATTCGTACTCCGTGGGCGCCAAAACACCCTCTCCACCCCAGCCTCCTCCGTCCGCCACCCCAGTGTAGCGACCAGACCTCAAACAGTCTGATCTACTGTGCACCAGTGTCATCCCTGGATCAGTAATGCTGACACGCACAGTACTCGAAGGATTTATAACAGAGTAGCAATCACACACTTATTACATCGAGTGTCTCAAAAGAGAACTAAGTATGATAAATATGGCTTAAGGCCATCTAAAAACGATAACAGCGGAAGACTTGGAAGATAAGTGAGTCCATCAACTCCAACGGCATCACTGAGTATAAGACCACGACCTAAGGCACCTTACTCGTCGTCTGAAAAGTCTGCAACATGAAACGTTGCAGCCCGAAAACGGGTCAGCACATGGAATATGCTGGCAATATAACACATAGAGAGTAATGAACAGAATAAGGCTATACTACATGCATATTTGGCTGGTGGAAAGCTCTATGGTTACAGTTTTTGCGAAAAGCCAATTTTTCCCTACTGCAAAGGAATAAAATTTTATTTAACTATCATGGTGGTTGTTGAACATTGAGATGGTTGACAGCATCTCAATCCCAATTAAGAACGTGATTAACCCAATCAAATTAACTTAAGTAACATGGTGATGAGATTCACATGATAATCCAAGAACTAGATACTCAAGATGTCCATAACCGGGGACATGGCTAACCATGATTAGTTTGTACACTCTGCAGAGGTTTGTGCACTTTTCCCCACAAGACTTGATCTCCTCCATTGGGATTCTCGCACTACATGGTGTTTGAGAAACGGATGACCGAGACACAGTCTTTCAGAAGCATTAACTCTAACCCCGGGTAGACAGTACCAACCTACATCCCCTACATCTGCTAGCCTACCACTGGAAGAGGTCATGCAACCTACTCAACCATGCTAGAGCCCATAATATCTTGTGGCTGCACACGGAAGTTTCTAGCATGAATAATCTTATGATCCCTTTGAGCCTGGGTGGCGGTCCATAGGATAATCACACGGAACCCCGGGATTTCCAAAAATACAGGCAACACTGGATTCTCCAGGTGCCTCAATCCACCCAGATGTGATTTTAAGTTGCCACCTTAAGTTTAACCATTAATTAACAATCTCACAACGGTCATGGAAAGATCTCTCAAACCCAATCCACGTCTACTAGCATAGCATAGCAATATGAGAAAAACGTAGAAGTAACTCCCAAAGGTTTGATAACAAAACAGGTAATAGGTACTACCTCATCTACTTCCCGATACCCACAATTTAATCAGATCCAAATCATGCAATGTTTGAGGATTGGTCTAATGCAATAAAACTGGGTAGTAAAGAGGCATGATCATAGTGTTACTTGCCTTGCTGATGATCCGTGAAACCTAGAGATTCGAAGTAGCAAGCGGCGCACTCCGGGTACTCTATCGCAAACAAACAAGCATACAATAAGCACTCATCTAATGAACAGGTAAAACTCAAATAAAATATCTAACCAGAAATTTCAACTTAAGAACTCCGGTTTGCAAAAAGAATCAAATCAAACGAAACAACAAAAGTCAAACGGCGAAAGAAACAAGCTTCGTTTACTAATCTGGATCTAAGTAAAATTTTACAGCAGCAAAAACTTGTTTGAGTTGGTTAAACGGAAAGAGAATTTCGAGATGAAACTCTAGGCGCTTGAATCGCCTGATTCCGATAAAAGAGCGAAAAGTTATACTAGAACGAAAATCGGATCAGAAAACGCGATCTGGAATAATCGCGGAAAAATCCGAGAAAAAGAAAAACTGACGAACTGTTTATCGAACGAACGTTTGTTAACTGTAACTAAACGATGAACGCGTTCGTTAAAAAGAACGAATGAGCGAACGCTCGCTAAAAAGACTAAACCGAAAAAAACCAAACCGATCTATTAAAAAAAATAAACCGGGGTTTCTAAAAAAAACTGCATGGTTTTCCGGCGAAAACCGGCGCGGCGGCTACCTCGGGTCCGGCGGGATCCGGCGGGGTCGGGCGGCTCCGGCGGGGTTTGGGAGGCGGCGTGGGGCGACGGGGCTGCGGGTCCGGGCGGCGGGTGGCGGCGGGGTCAACGG
>NC_057805.1:294866171-294908961 GCF_018294505.1 Triticum aestivum | reverse complement strand
GGCTTCCCGCGGCGGCGGCGTTCGGCGACGGCGGCGGCAGTTGGTGGCGCGGGCGGCGGGGTTCGGGGTGGGGAACGAGGTGGCGGGGCGGGGTACTTATAGGTTCGGGGGGGCGTCCGACTTGGAGAAGGGGGCGACCCCGTGCGGCGGCGGCGGCGTCGTCCCGGACTCCGGCGGGAGTTCGGCTCGGCCACGATTCGGGCGAGGTGGCACGGCAGGTGGGCCGGCTGGGCCTTCGGCCCAGTTCGGTCCGCGGGCGAATTTTTTTAATTACGCCGAACTAAAAATAAATCCTAGAAAAATAAATAAAAATCTAAAAATGCCAAAACAAATTTTCGCCGTCTAATTAAAATAATTAGAACGCGATGAACATTTTCTTGGCCCTAAAATGCAATTTTGAAAACGTGCAAATTTTTCTAATGCAAATAAAATGCAATAAAATCCAAATAAAATCGAATAGTTGATTTTAATATTTTCCCTCCAATATTTCAATTATTTTGGAGAAGTCATTTTTTTCTCCTCTCATATACTTTTATATGAAATATTTTTCGGAGTGAAAAATAATTAAAACCAAAATCCTCGTTTCATAATTTGATGAAAATCAAATATGCAAACTGGGAAATCCCCAACTCTCTCCGAGGGTCCTTGAGCTGCTTAGGATTTCGAGGATTAGCCAAAATGCAATAAAATATGCTATGCAATGATGATCTAGTATATAACATTCCAAATTGAAAATTTGGGATGTTACACCCAGCCTCCTCCGTCCGCCACCCCATCCACCGCCGTCCTCCTCCACCATGCCGGAGCTGATACCCCGACGCCGCCGTCCATTACAAGAGATCGACCTCTCTCATCCACGGCTTCGGACCGGGATCCTTGCAGCCCGTCCTCTCGCTTCATCCCCGCCGTCGTCCACCTTGCCGGCGCCGCTCCTACGACCGTCTCGTCCACCGCGCCCCGCCACCACCATCTACCCTCCTAGATCTGCTTCCACGCCGCCGACAGCCATCGCTACCGCAGCACCGTCAAATTCTTAGCAGATGCATACACGGCGCCGCACCAGAGGCGGTACTCTTTCATACCTGCTCAACTTATTTATCGCAGCAAGAAAATAGATCACCACTGCTTTACTCTGATTTCTTGTCCATCACTTACTTGCTAGTTGAAAGCAAACATTGGTTGCGAAGTTGCCTTTGTCCGGTTTGCACCTTTAGATCCGCCATGGCACGCTCAACACTATACTCCCATGCTTATGGTTTTCCCCTTTTATATTCCACACTAGTTAAATCACAGTAGACTAAATTTCAAAATTGGGTCGGACGATTTTTCAGAGCTCGCCGGAGTTCGCCGGTGCGAACGAAGGGGCTCGGGTGGGGATCATGGTTGTGGGGGGCGATGGTGGGGCCTCGCCCAACGAAGAAAACTCGACGCGGGTGGGGGCGAGGGTGGGGGTGGCGGAGGAACACAGGCGGTTGGGGCCAGTGGTCCGGGCGGCGGCCCGTGCGGTGTTCTCTACGGGAAGAATCAGAGACGAGGAAGAAGAAGGGTTAGGA
Organism: Triticum aestivum; assembly: GCF_018294505.1. Lineage (NCBI taxonomy): Eukaryota > Viridiplantae > Streptophyta > Magnoliopsida > Poales > Poaceae > Triticum > Triticum aestivum. The sequence continues at coordinate 294,907,408 of NC_057805.1, read as the reverse complement.
GACGTAGGATCTTCATCCAACCGCCTGAAATGGTCGACTGACCCAAATGACAAAAGTCACGCGACTTGCATGCAGACATGCCTTTATATTCAGTACCATCATTGTACCTGCTTAGCACTGCTCCTGAATCCATCAAGCTAAACAACGTGCCACTCATAATTCCAAACTTGTTGCTCAAGTACGAATCTGATATGATGCTGGTATTACTAAAACAGATAACATTTAATTGGTCAGCTAATGTTCCTACTTTACTTTTGAAAAAGCACGTGCACCACATATAGAGAGACAGCAGGGAGTTGCTTTCTTAATGCACTCTGGTTCATCATGTGTGGGCACTGCGCAACGAACATTTTATTATCCAAAATCTGCTTGCTCTTCTTTAGCATGTTCCTCTTCCGTTCTTCTTTAATAAGTACTCTCTCCGTTCCTAAATACAAGTCTTTGTATAGATTCCACCATGGACTACATATGGAGCAAAATGAGTGAATCTACACTCTAAAATGTATCCGGATACATCCGTATGTGATCCATAGTGGAAATCTCTACCAAGACTTATATTTTGGAACGGAGGGAGTATGATAGTAGTACAGTATGTTCCTTGTAGTGAAGATGAGCATGGACATTTGCAGTGTAGAGGTCTATACAGTCGGTTGTGATGGACACTTTGAACTATTCGGGCCTCTTTGATTCGTAGGATTTTGTAAACATGGGAATAGGATTTGTAGTGGCCTGCCCACTTGAATCCTATAAGAATAGCAAGGAAATGCGGGGAGCTATGTCGCCTTTGAGAGTTACACTGATATTAACAGTACCGCACCTTCAGTTGAAGAGAGCTGGTATCCGAAGCCTTTCTAGTCGTACCGGCAATACTAGCACATATATTCCAGCAAGTTCCACTTTGCTGATTTTACTCTGATGCTTACGGTTTTCCTATTATATCTACACTATGATCTGTGCAGCTACTTTGTGTCGCACTAGCAGCAGTCCACTCTTGAAGCTAAACACCGCAATGACTTACAAAATTGGCACCAAGGCATTGAGTGCCATTCTGGATGCAATGAAACTCATACGCTCCCCACCTGTTGATTCTTGTTCAGAATATGATCCTAATGACTATTCTAACCTCGAGGAGTCAAAGGCAGATGGCCTGTCCTGTTCAGCCATCAAGGTGCCTGTTCTAATTTGGCAAGGTTTTATTGATTGCGTGTATCTTGCATATGTTGTCTTGCATTTCTTCTACTTTGTTGCACCGCCATCTGCTTAGTTTACTCATCATATATGTTGAGATGCCATGCCCATCGATTATAAATACATATTCCATCTGTCATCATACCATGTTTTTCCACTCAAATGTTGTTCTTGTGCATCAGACATCAAAAAGGAAGAGGGTGATTGCCGAACCTAAAGGAGCACCAGCCAAGTCCTTGAAAAACGTGGTGGCGCCGGAGAAATCAGGTAGCACCCCACTTATATTGGCTGTACAACTAGTGACACAAAACGTAGGTCCGACTCCAGCAGACTATGCCCATACTTCACTGGCCACACCACTAGCCCAACCACACGGGACCTGTGCTCCAGCAAAAGGTATACCGATTTCAGTTGCCATAGCACCAGCCGTACCACAGAAAAATCCCACTCCAGCAAAAAGTACAGCAAGTCCACCGGCCAAAGACCTATCCCAACCGCAGAGACGGCCAATTCCTGCAGATTGGAACCCCATTCCAGTTATTCCCAGTTTAAAAGACAATTTTTTCAATGTTGTTAGGGACTACGTGCATATATTCCCATCATGGGAAGATTATAGTGAAGACAAACACCATTTTCACATCTTCCTGTCCAACTTACGTGTAAGTGCTATTATTCATGGTTATTATTTTCCTGTTTTCTGCTTATTGAACACATCAATGATTTACATTACATTGTTGTAAGTGGGCGAGGGTCAATCTGGATAGTCATGACGAGCAAAGCTTGCTTGTGCTTTTCAAGGAAGCATTGCAGCAGTATCGGTGTTACCTGAGGAAATCACACTTTGGTGGCAAGTCTATAAACGAATTTTCGGTGAAGTCTCCTGTGCTAAATTTTGAAGACATTGAATGGAAAAACCTTGTTATGCACTGGCCTCGTTCCCAGGATGAGGTACTGTCTATGAAATCACATGACAATTTGAACTTCTACTGTTCCGCATGTGCCTTACGGATCTTTTTTGCAGGAAATCTGCTCGAAGAAGAATTTCGGTTTGAAAAGAACGACAGGATATCGCAAATATGTTGCCCGCTGCTTTGCTCTTGTTAGTACCTGTTGTCCTGTATCACTGTACTTGCATACATACCTGGTTCATTATGTGACAGCAGTATGCATGATAGCTTGCTTATCAATTGTTCGCTCCAAATTATTTGATCTGTATAAATGGTTACATTAGTGTAGAATATATCCAATGCCAATGAAATTTTTTAGCTCTGCATTGTTCTTGTAAGTACTTGCTGTCCTTTATCAGTGTACTTGTATTGACAGGTAGTTGTTCATGTACCATCACTCTGCAGCTTATTTTCCTTTGCCCTCCATTTTCTACACATCAGATCTATATTTACTCTTACCATAAGGTTGGATAACACCGATGGTACTGAAGAAGTTTAGCTGTGCATTGCTCTTGGTTGTACCTTTTGTCTGTATCGATGTACTTACATTTATAGCTACTTGGTTATGTAGCATCACTCTTCATCTTATATTAAATATTCTCCATTTTTCTTTTATTATCACATATATATTTACTCTTAACAAAATGTAGAATAAAGGCAATGCTTATGAAGAAGATTCTGTGGTAAACTTCTTGAATTGCCCCCCCATCAGCATGGGCAAGGGCTTTATAGAGCGTGTCTTCACCAATAATGTAAGTTTGTCCTTCTCAAGCCTTCAAACTTTGTTGTGTATATTTGGTTAGGCATGACTGCAACAGCTGTTTATTTTTGGTGTTTGCATCAAATTGCATGTTTAAAGTTTATTATGTAGTTCATAAACAAAAGTTTGTCCTTCTCAATTTAAGTTTTCAGTTGTACAACCAAGTTCCTTCTTCATACCATGTAAATTAAACTATACAGAGAAAGTGATCTTCTTTTGCACTACATGTATGCTTCTGTTCTTGATCCGTAATCCAGTGGTGTGGTGAACCTACCCACTACAACACAATGTCATATTCCGCAATGTCTTAACTATGAACAATGCCATATCATTCTACTATTATTTAAACTATCTCTTTACTTGCCATTCTGAAATGGGATAAATTGAAAGCACACTAACCATTGATACTTACGAGTTCTTGGTCTGTAATCGAGTGGTGTCGTGAAGCTGCCAACTCCTTCACAATGTCATTTCCTGCCATGTCTTGACCTGAACAATACCATATTGTGTTAATGCAATTTTAAACTATGTCACTTTATTCGTCACTAAGAAATGTGATGAATTGTCAGCACTGATACTTTTATGTGCAAAACCTGTCATCTGTCTGCTTGTTTATCTTTCAGAGTGAGGAGGATATAAGTGTTAAACAAGCGTAGTCTCATCAGCTTGCTCAGCTGCTTGCACTGTAGCTCCCCAGCAGGGCTAACCTTTCTTGAACTCTATTGAAGTGCTGTCAGTTTTGTATATTATTTTGTCGGCGTGTTTAGTTGCACTGGTGGCGATCTTTGATGCCCAGTGTATGTAATCTGCTGTCTGCTTGTGCTTTATTATCATAGTGGCGAAATTTGATGCCCAGTGGATGTAATATGTCATAATTTCTTTATTGTACAGTCTATGTTTTTTCTTAGTCACGATGCTGCAGTTATTTTACTGTATATATATATATATCCTATCTTCACAGTAAACCGGCCAAACCGTAAAATTACGGTACATAATCGGGCCATCATGCAATCACGATGTATGATCCGCATCATGGGCCCCGTCATCTTGGTCCGTTAAAAGGCCTAAATGTAAACTGGCCCACTAGTAGATTCGGGCCTTTAATAGGCCGAGTAAACCGCCGACCCTCTTTTCGCAAGAAAACTCAATGGGCTTTTAGGAGGCTGAGAAGTAGGTTGGGCCTGAAACGTGCCGAACAGCTCACGGGCCGGCAGCAGCCCGAAATGGACCCTGGCCCATGATTGTGCCAATCAAATCACGGGCTTTTAACAGGCCAAAATTGTCTCGGTCCTTGTTTGGCCCAATCAGATTATTGGCCGCGAGCAGGCCGGATGCAAACCGGGCCGTAGTTAGGCCCAACTATATGACGGGCTTTTAACAGGCCAAAATTAATATAGGGCCGAAATGATAAACGGGCCCTTAACAGGCCGAAACTAATATCAGGCCGAATTACTAAATGCGCCTTTAGCAAGTGGGCCCAAAAGCATAGCGTCCAGTTGACGGGCCTAATCTGATATGGGCCATAATTTAGCCCAAAGCCTCTTAAAGGGCCGGACCTGATCTGGGCCGTAATTTGGCCCAGAATGTGGTAGGCTTTTAACGGGTCGGGTCTCATATGGGCCATTGTTATGCCCGGAACGTGGCAGGCCATTAATGGACCGGATCAAATATGGGCCGGCATTTGGCCCAATACATGGCAGCCAGTTAATGGGCCGGCCTACTAGGGTCCTCAAAATCTTGTGGGCCTATAGCTGGGCCGGCCCATTAATGTCGGCGAAACCTCGTGGGCCTTTAGCTGGGCCGGCCCATTATGGTCCACAAAAATCTTGTGGGCCTTCACCTGGGCCAGCCCATTATGGCCCGCAAAAATCTTGTGGGCCTTTACCTGGGCTGGCCCATTATGGCCCACAAAATCTTGTGGGCCTTTAGCTGGGCCAGCCCATTATGGTCCGCAAAATCTCGTGGGCCTTTAGCTGGGCCGGCCCATTATGGTCCGCAAAATCTTGCGGGCCTTTAGTTGGGCCTGCAAATTTAAACTTTATGGGCCACTTTTGGGCCGGTCCACGTGTCAACATATCATAGGCGCATCTCGCCCATTGGATGAGTTACACCTGTGCCAACGCGGAGCTGACATGTGTTTCCTCCAGCCAATGATGATTTTACACATGGCAAATCCCCATTGGTCCGGGCTGTTAACGGGTTATCGGATCTAAAACCGGACCCGATAGCTTAACGGCGTTCCGTTACGGTGGATGCCACGTGTCGGTCACCCTTGATGAAAGCACTTATGTGACGCGCGATTTATCGTCGTGGAAGTGGACACTTCTGTGATGATAATTTTGGTAATGTCATGGAACACTTCTACGACAGCACAGGTATGACTATCTTGATTCTGTCATAAAATCGTCATGGATGTACATGCATGACAAAAAACGCGACCTACTGTGACAAACACGTATCATCACGGAAGTGTAGTTTTTTTGTAGTGGACCTTGGAAGCAAGGTCTATTTTGCTTCTGTTGCACACCCACGAAGCAACGGCCAGGCTGAGAGGGCGAATGCTAAAGTATTGCGAGGCCTCCGGACAAGAACTTTTGACAGGCTGCACAAGTGCGGACGGCGCTGGATTGATGAATTGCCGGCGGTTCTTTGGTCAATCAGAACGACACCAAATTGAGCCACCGGCCAGACACCTTTCTCCCTCGTTTACGGGGTAGAAGCAGTTCTCCCTACGGAACTCACGTACGGGTCACCCCGAGTGCTCGCTTATTATGAGTTTGAGCAAGAGCAGTTGTGGCAAGATGACGCAACGCTCCTCGAGGAAGATCGTCTTCGGGCGGCTGTGAGAGCAGCGCGCTACCAGCAAGCCTTGCGCCGCTACCATAGCCGCAAGGTTCATGCACGAAGTTTTGAGGAAGGTGACCTTGTTCTTCAGCGCGTTCAATCGGCCAACAATTCCAACAAGTTGACACCAGAGTGGGAAGGCCCTTATCGGGTAATACGAGTCACCAGGCCCGGCGCAGTCCGCCTGGAGACCGAAGATGCTATTCCAGTGAGCAACTCCTGGAACATCGAACACCTTCGCAAGTTTTACCCATAAGGCGCGGTTGCCGGCCCCCCGGCAGACCACCTTTTGTACAAGCCTTGCTAGCAAGGCATGTAACCCTTTGTAAAAAGCCAGGCGCAGACCCTGAGCATAAATAAATGAAGCGATGGCGCCCTAAGTTTTAGCATGCATGCTAGGTTGAGTCTCTCCCTCGGTTAGGGTTGATAGTGCTTAGCGGCGACTAACCCCTAGCATAGAGGTCGAGTGTGCATCTCTCTGTTCCTTCCCGTCCTTTTTAGGTTCGCAGGGTGCATGGAAATTTCTACTGAGCTGTTTGGAGGAAGGAGAATAGGCCGGCGCCCCGACCCCGGCAAGCCCAGGGTTGCCGGGGGCTGCGGATCCAAAGGTCCGACCACGGCGAGCCAAGACTGCCGGGGCCTGCAATATCAGATAAGTTTTTCATTCCCCGCTCCCTACTTCCGTATGAAACTTGAATGTACAAGACTTCGCTCACTCTTATACCATCATGCTCCCTTTTTCCCATGTCCAAAAAACCTTACTTTGGGCCGGGACTTGGTCGTACCGCGGTGGGAAAAGAGCGGGCGAAGGGCCCAGTCCCGCTTTGCCCCTACCTCCGCTATGGGCGTGAGTGTAATCAAGCTATAGAGCAGGAGGACGGCAAGGACTGTTGCCGGGTTACAATGTTTATCCTAAGATAACGAGGACTCGTTCCTTGGTGTGGCCCCCGCCCACGCACAAAAGAAACCCGGAAAACACCCTTCTTTTTCATTCATACGCTGTTAACAAGTACAATTTGTACGGAATGTATGCCCGAGCGAGGGGATTACAAGGTCTAAATTCTACTAAGGCCCGTAGGCTTACAAATTAAAAAAAGATAAGTGCCCCGTGATCCCCGTTCTTGCCCTTTCTCTCCTAGGTGCGGCAGGTGAAGGCAAAAAAGGGTCGATGGGGAACGCGCCGATGGAGAGCTTGACGAGGAAGGCCCTCGGCAAGGCACGTGGCCAAGGGAGGGGCGACGCGGTCAGTCGGAGTCGGAGTCGGTGTTCCCCCGCTCGACACCCTCGTCGTCACTGTCGTTGTCCTCCTCGTCACTCCCAATTGAGGAAGAGTCTTCGTCATCGGAGGAGCGCACTTTAGGCGAGTTCCAAAGTCTCCAAAGACCTTGACAGAGAGCAGGCCATTCTCCATTAATTAGAAATAGAGAATGAGCCCCGCTGTCAGGTTGTGGATACGAGCAAAGGTCTTCCATCCGCGATGAAGATACATGACGTGAGGGGCGGGAAAATCGACATCAACCCGCATGCCGCCATTCCCGCAGCCCCTCATATGAAATCTGAGAGTCTGTGGCGGGTCGAGCTCCATCTCCTGAGCGAATGGAGTAGGGAGACGAAGATGACGGTGCGCTGGCCGGTGCAGCCTGATGAAGAACTCGCGAGGCTCGTCCCCAACGTGGCCCTCCATTGGAGGACGGACCGCCGCCGGAGGCGAGGCCAGTGCGCCGCCCTGTCCTCCTCTTCCCCGAGCGCCACAGCGACCTCGGCCTCGCCCCCTCCCCCTTCCCCTCATGGCCGGCTCCGCCGCCATGAGCTCTTGGGAAGGAGGGGCGCGCTGTCGAGCGGAGACCCTCGTCGCCACCGTCGAAGCACCGGTGCGCCCTCTCGCCATAGCAGAAGAAAGAAAGAATCCAAGGTGGAAGGAGGCGGATGGTGAAAGATTGAGGGGTGCCATCCCCCCTCCCCTTCTTATAAAGGGGCGGGGTCGGGGCTCGGCCGCCCCACTCGACCGATACGGCCATCAGGAGCGCGGGAAATCAAGACCGACCCGCTGCTCCAATCAGCAGCGGCCCGGTTTCCCGCCTCGTCATTCAAGGCCCGCACCTACCGCCTACCATCTTTAAGGCATGGGGGACACGTGGCGAGCAAACAGAAATCGAGGGGACGAGTGAGGCGACCGTTTCCCACCCTGTGATCATAGGGCACGGGCGCCTCGAAGGCCACGACCCGAGTCCACTCAGTAAATGAGCCGTGCCCTTGCGTTTTCCTCTTTTTATGGGGAAGGCACGAGGCGCCTCTTTACCATGATGTGACGCATGAGGGCAGAAACCGCTCCACGCGTGACCCCCACGTCACGCATTCAACGCGGGTCATGGGGGAGCGCGGCGGGCGAGGGAATTACCGCAGTGAAACTCCGCCCCGCGTGCCCGCGCACTGTTCTGGGCCCGGCCCAACAACGCGTTGCGCTGATGTGTGGCCCAGGCCCGGGGGCTCCTTTCGGTGTACAAAAGTAGGGGCCCTTTTTGTACCCCTCTACTTGTGCACGGTCAGTCAGAGCCGCACCCGCGGCCACACTAAGTAGGGCAGAGGAAGGCACGAGACGGGCAAAGCAATGCCAAGACCAGAGGCACAAAGAGCAAGAGGGCAAAGTGGACTCCCGCGGCAAGACCCTTGCCGGGGGCGGCCTCCGCAGCCCCGGCAAGAGCCTTGCTGGGGCAACTTGCCCAACGCCAGCAGAGCGCGCCACCGTTGAGACTGAGGGTTCCAACACCGTCAACCACATTGGAACCAAGGCTCGGGAGGCACCTCCGTGGTGGCATGCAGATCTTTGTGAAGATCATAAAGGCACGAGATCAGATGAGGACCAGAAGACGATGATCCTCGTGAGATCCTCGCCGAGGAAATCCACGAAACCTCTGGCAAGATCCTTGCCGGGGACGACCGCGATGCCACGATAAGACCCTTGCCGAGGCCACAGCAAGGCCCTTGCCGAGGACACCTGCGGGGCCACAGCGAGACCCACATCTGCCAAGACTCCACCGCCATTCCCATACAGCTGCCAGCCCAACTAGCTGGGCAGGCACCTGCGTGGCAACGTGCGGCTTCCAGGCCAACTCAGCAAGCACCTGCGTGGTGGCATGCAGATCTTCGTGAAGACCCTACCACCACGCCATCTCAGCAGCCAGCCAGCCTACGTGGCGCTGCATACCTCGTTGGCCTGGACGCGTGTCGGAGCGAGGCGGAGCGGCAACGGACGGGACGGGCCCTGTTGCCGTCCCCAATAAAGCAACGGGACACCTAAGGGGCGCATTTAATGTGCCTTGTCCCGTAATGACAGGCGATAAGCTTGTACACTGTATACCTTTCCACCTCCTGTGTGCCACTGTGGCGACCCCTTTCGTCTATAAAAGGAGGTGCGAGGCGTACTGGAGAAGGATTCGGATCTTTTGGACTACGCATGCCCCGTAGCTAGTTCGAGAGCTCAAGAACACTCAAATATACATCAAAGCAGGACTAGGGTATTACGCATCTTCGCGGCCCGAACCTGGGTAAACGATCCTTATGCTGACTACCAGACCCGCTTTGCACAACCCCGCACCCGCCAACCGTAGAAGGTATCCCAGTGATTCCATAGGTGTTGTTTCCACCGACACTCTTGAAAATAGCATACGGTGGGTAAACAAATTACTATTGGTAAATTGATAGAAAAGCAAATAATCATGACGATATCCAAGGCAATGATCATGTATATAGGCATCACGTCTGAGACAAGTAAACCAACTCCTACATGCATCTACTACTATTACTCCACAAATCGACCGCTATCCAACATGCATCTAGAGTATTAAGTTCATAAAGAACGGAGTAACGCCTTAAGCAAGATGACATGACGTAGACAAAGTAAACTCATGCATGAATAAATCCCATCTTTTCCTTAATGGCAATGACACAAATACGTGTCATGTCCCTTTCTGTCACTGGGATTAAGCACCGCAAGATCGAACCCATTACAAAGCACCTCTCCCATTGCAAGAAAAATCAATCTAGTTGGCCAAACCAAATCAGTAGATCAGAGAGAATACAAAGCTATAATAATCAAGCATAAGAAAGTCCAGAGAAAACTCAAATAATATTCATGGATAATCTGATCATAAACTCACAATTCATCGGATCCCAACAAACACACCGCAAAAGGTGGTTACATCAGATAGAACTCCAAGAACATCGAGGAGAACATTGTATTGAAGATCAATAAGATATATATATATATAGAGAGAGAGAGAGAGCCATCTAGCTACTAACTATGGACTCGTAGGTCTGTGGTAAACTACTCAAACATCATCAGAAGGGCATCAAGTTTGATGTAGTGCCCTTTCGTGATCGAATCCCCCTCTGGCAGAGTGTCGGAAAAGGCCTCCAGATGGGATCTCGTGGTTCTGGAACTTGCGGTGGCGGAAAGTATTTCGTCTCGCTCTATGTTGGTTTCTTGATTTTAGAGAATTTATAGAGGTGGAGTTAGGTCAAAAGAGCCATGTGGGCCCCATGAGCCACCAGGGCGTGATGACCCACAAGTATAGAGGATCTATCGTAGTCCTCTTGATAAGTAAGAGTGTCGAACCCAATGAGGAGTAGAAGGAAATGACACGCGGTTTTCAGCAAGGCATTCTCTGCAAGCACTGAAATTATCGGTAACAGATAGTTGTGTGATAAGATAATTCGTAACGGGTAACGAGTAACGAAAGTAAATAAGTTGAAGCAAGGTGGCCCAATCCTTTTTGTAGCAAAGGACAAGCCTGGAAAAACACTTATATAAAGCAAAGCGCTCCCGAGGACACATGGGAATTATTGTTAAGTTAGTTTTCATTATGCTCGTATGATTCGCGTTCATTACTTTGATAGTTTGATATGTGGGTGGACCGGTGCTTGGGTGTTGTCCTTACTTGGACAAGCCTCCCACTTATGATTAACCCCTCTCGCAAGCATCCGCAACTACGAAAGAAGAATTAAGATAAATCTAACCATAGCATGAAACATGTGGATCCAAATCAGCCCCTTACGAAGCAACGCATAAACTAGGGTTTAAGCTTCTGTCACTCTAGCAACCCATCATATACTTATTACTTCCCAATGCCTTCCCCTAGGCCCAAATCATGGTGAAGTGTCATGTAGTCGACGTTCACATAACACCACTAGAGGAGAGACAACATACATCTCATCAAAATATTGAACAAATACCAAATCCACATGATTACTTATAACAAGACTTCTCCCATGTCCTCAGGAACAAACGTAACTACTCACAAAGCATATTCATGTTCATAATCAGAGGGTTATTAAATAGCATTAAGGATCTAAACATATGATCTTCTAACGAATAAACCAACTTGCATCAAATACAAGGAGTAATCAACACTACTAGCAACCCACGGGTACCAATCTGAGGTTTTGAGACAAAGATCGGATACAAGAGATGAACTAGGGTTTGAGAGGAGGTGGTGTTGGTGAAGATGTTGATGGAGATTCACCCCCTCTCGATGAGAGGATCGTTGGTGATGACGATGGCTTTGATTTCCCCCTCCGGGAGGGAAGTTTCCCTGGCAGAACAGCTCCACCGAAGCCCTAGATTGCTTCTCCCCAGGTTCCATGTCGAGACGGCGACGCTTCGTCCCGAAAGCTTCCTTATGATTTCTTTCAAGTCAAAACCCTCCATATAGCAGAAGATGGGCACCGGAGGCCTGCCAGGGGGCCCACAAGCCCTAGGAGCGCGCCCAGGGGGTAGAGCGCGTACCCCAGACTTGTGGCCTCCTGGTGGGTCCCCTCTGGTATTTTCTTCACCCAATATTTTTTATATATTCCAAAATAATTCTTCGTAAATTTTCAGCAATTTTGGAGTTGTGCAGAATAGGTCTCTCAGATTTACTCCTTTCCGGTCTAGAATTCCAGCTGCTGGCATTCTCCCTCTTCATGTAAATCTTGTAAAATAAGAGAGAAAGGGCATAGGTATTGTACCATAATGTGTAATAACAGCCCATAATGCAATAAATACCAATATAAAAGCATGATGCAAAATGGACATATCAATTCCCCCAAGCTTAGACCTCGCTTGTCCTCAAGCGAAAGCCAAAATCAATAAATATTTCCACATATTTAGAGATAGAGGTGTTGATAAAATAAAATACAGACATGAGGGCATCATGATCATCTTTAGAACAACAACATATATTGTCATAGAATCTCTTATGCCAAAGTAATAATTCGTTCACAAGGTAAAGTATGAATCAGAAACTTTATTCAAAACTAAAAAACCATGATCTCAGTTATTGAAGCAATTGCAATTTATCATAATATGGGAAAGAGTCAATGTAAGAGCTTTTGTATAGCAAGTCCCCATACCCGACCATCTTTTAGTCTTTCACAATTGCTAACACTCACGCGATACTTACACTAGTACAGCGAGGTGCTATACAAACGGTTTTAACCCCTTTCCGCGACGACATTTGGAACCGTCGCCTAGTGAGTGACTGCGACAGGGGGGTCCTTCCCACATGACCCAGAAACCGTCGGGGATATGCCCTCCTGGCACACACGCTCGGCAAAATGAGGTCGTGTGCGACCGGCGAGCGATCAAATATGGTTATACGTACAGTAGTGCTAAAAACAATACAATTATACAAGCGAAATCGTTTCCGGTCGTAAGTACATCCCACACAGTCAGTCCCTGCTAAACGTTTTCGTTCGTATATACATCCCACACAGTCGCTCCAAGGAAAACGTTTCTATTCGTAGGTACATCACACACAATTTTACCAATTAAATCGTTTGTGATAGCATTTCCATTGCACGCGGTATTAACAATTTTATCGTTTGCGTTATTGAATGCATCACACATGGTGCATAGAAGAAACTGTGTCGCAAAGTCTGTCCATCACACATAGTTTTTATGTGGTAAACGTTTGCGCCAGGTGGTCTAACGCAAACAGTTTTCAAGAGGATGTTGTGTGTGATTGTTTATTAATCCAACACGGTTTATTCCTAGAAACAGTGTGCGTTGCGTGAGGTCATCGCGCATGGTGTTTTCTCAATAACTGTTTGCAATAGAAAAACCCCATTAGCAGGCTAATTGTCCTAATATTAATAATCCATTTATTAATCTAATTGACATTTCATATTAAGCACACAATATGTTTCATTTTCATATTAAGGAAGCCGGATTTCATAATTGAAATACATCAGAGTACAACATCATATAGCTTCAACACTCAGCTACCCCATTACACAACTGCACCGGCACCAAGTTTCACATGCAACATCTATAACCTTTCGAAATTAGCATCATAGACGGTACATAGACAGATGTATCTCATCTGGAAAACTGCTGAAGCGAAAGGCGAATATTGAGCCTTCATTGATGTTGAAGGTCTTTGCAACTTTAGGCTAGTGCATGTGGATGATTGAGCGTCCATCCTTCGTCGTCTTCAGGAACACTTCAATATTCAACCGTGGGTGTTGTATGAATACCTTCCTCGCCTCCTGACCATACAGGTGGTTTCAGAGCTAATCATCAGTGAACTGCTTTGGAAAGGCCTGAAAACAAGGATGTGCATAAATATCTTCTCTATATTGCAAATGGGGGAAAGGAATAAAAAAGGCAAGGTATAATAGTGAAGTGATGTCTTCTTCATTGTGCGGACAAAGATCTTGTTGGTTTTTATTGCTAATTTATTTATCCTAACAATCTTTCTGAGTTTCTTGACTTGACTGACATTCATGGACAACTCATTTCCCCATATGCAAAAAGGGTCGAACAGTGGGTTCAAACCTCTGACAGCAGGACCTACATGTGCAAGACCAAATTCTTAAAAAACCTAATATTAGAATGGTTCCTGCAATTGCACAATAATGTGCTATTAGACAAAGGACCATGCATGTGCAAACCTGGATTGTAAACCTCAGTGCTTCCCATTGTTTCCCTGCAACACATATAAGGTAGTTAGTGATCAGGTTAAGTGAGGGTTCGCATGCTATTAGTAAAATATGTTGATGAAAAATAAGCACATTGCAGATTCATCAGATTAATTCAAGCCACATGGAAAACCCATTTATCCAAACCAAGCATGATTAAGAACTAGGAATATAGCAATTGTATATGTTTCTCATGTATTAAGTGCAGCCAAATTCGATTTATTCCTCACATGCACAACAATACAAAATTCTACCCATGCCAATTGGACATCGCATTGCAGAATTGAACCAAGCAATTAACTACACCACAAAAAATGAACCAAACATTAACTGAGCACCACAATTCACAATATAACATACTCCTATTAGAAGATCAGACAGTTAACCAAACCAAGCATGCTTAACAACTTGGAAATATAGCAATTGTATTTATTTCTCACATGGTATACAATAACAAAATGCACCCACAACAATTGAACATCGCATTGCAGAATTGAACCAAACAGTTAACTAAACACCACAACAAATAAACCAAACGTTAACTGAGCACCACATTGCACAATGTATAACATACTAGAAGATCAAACAGTTAACCAAACCAAGCATGCTTGACAACTTGGAAATATAGCAATTGTATTTGTTTCTCATGTATTTTACAAAGAAAAGTCAATTTATTTCTCACCTGGAAGACAATACAAAATTGCACCCTGAAGAATTGAACATCACATTTGCATAACTGAACCAAACAGTTAACCAAACACGACAACTAATTCACCAAACAATTAATATGTGATAACCACATTGCACGACATATAGAACATGTACACTAAAGCAACAGATTGCATGGTAAAAGTAGATAGCACAATTCACTAGAATTTGTTAAGGAAAGTCAGTAGCTAGCAAACTGAACATGGGTCCTTATAGTAAGCTAATAAGACAAGCTACTCCTCATCGTCGGAGATATCGATGACAATTGGCTCCTTGGAGATGGAAGAGGGCGAGGCCTCCTCATCGTGGGTGCCCTCGTCGTAGTGGTGAGTTGCGTGAGCCGCTCTGGGCACCAACCTGCTAGCTCTCGAGTTGAGGTAAGCACGTGCACGCTGAGAAAACACCTTGTAGTCTTCGTCAAAGGCACCGAGGGTGGCCTCGAGAAAACGCCACGAACTGTCGTTTAAAGCAGCCAACTGCGTCGCGGCGTCGGCACGCGAGGCGTCGACGGTGGCCTCGACGGTGAAGTGCTCCTCCAAGATCTAGGGGTCGGCACGAATGGCAGCCATCGCGACCTCATCCGCGCGTGCAGCCGCGATTTGCTTCTCTGCTGCCAAATGCTCCTTGAGCTTCTGGCTATACTGCGTACACCATGGCTTAGGGCGGCGGTTATTTGGTGGAGGGGTCGGTGATTTGGGTGGAAGGTGTCACGCCGGCGGTCGGGGCATGTGGGATGTGGAAGGAGGAGGAGGATGGGGGTCGGGTGTAGATTACCTGCCTGGATAGACGAGGCCGAGTAGCGTGAAGGAGGGTCGCCGATGAGGAGGCGGCGCTCCAAGCAAGGAGTGAAGGTTTTAACTTGGAAAGGAAGGCAGAAACAGGGGAAATGTGGCTTTTGGTAAGGGGGGCGAGGAGGTAGATATTTCCACGGAAGCCAGAAATTTTGAATCGGTTCAGCGAAAAAACTGGCGCGCAAAGTATCATCAGACATGGTCCCTTATTCAGAACTATGTACGATATGTGAACATCACAAATGATTCAGATAGCTTAACCTGTGTGTGATGAGTTTGAACATCAAATATTTTGGTTCGAATTTCCCTGGTTACAGTGGTCATCCACGTCATTGCATAATTTGGGACCACACCCACACTTCTTAACCGAGCAAGTTCAGCAATTAAACAGAGATAGCTCACCTAAACGTTACTCTAACAAATTAAAGACCGCTCTCTTAATTAAACAAAACAAAGAGTACTACGGCTGGTGCTCGTCGATCTCCGTCGCCGCCTCCATGCCCAGCTCGCGCCCGACGGACTCCTGGGGAAGGGGCTCCATGGCATCCATTGCACCATGCTCGGCAAGCATCTCGCCATCCACATCCGCCATCTCTTTGGAAAAGGCCGCCACGAGCTGGGCGTGGGCAGCCGCGATCTGGGCTTGGACGGGCTCCGTCATGGCAAGGTATGCGGCGTAGGAACGGACGGTTGCTCGAACGCTCTCGGTGATTGCTAAATCTTCGGTCATGAGTTGCCGACCATTGTCGGAGAAGCTTCGTTCGATTTGTGCAGTGACCGCCACGAGTTGGGCGTTGGCGGCCTGAGCATGGTTGTGGGCGGCCTCCATCAGGGCTAAGGCCGCCGCTACGGAACTGACAGCTGATGTGCCGCTCTCACCAGTTGCTATCCCCGAGGCAGATGTTACTGTTGCCACCTGAGAAGCAACAACGGTCGTTTGGGCTGCCTTGGCCGCCCGGTCGCAGATTGCGGCCGTGCCCATGCACCTTGTTAGCACGCGCATGGCGGCTGCGGCCATGCTCTCGCTGGAGTGGGCCGCCGAAGTTTCCCTCACGACGCGGGTCCACGTCCCCATCTTTCACTGGCCACGATTGAGTAGTGCAATGATATTTGGGGGGCGAGCTAGTGTGCTTGAAACGCCGGCTGTGGACTGTAGCCGACACACCTTCTCGCGTAAACCATAGGCGTACTATACACCGACGGTGCTCCAACATATTTTGTACTCCATCTCACACGGTTGGTGATAATAAACTGTGTGGGATCTACTTGATTTTTCATCTTGATTTGAATTACATAATGGGGTCATAGCGGCAATGGAGGGTGTTTGAATTGCTAGAACTTTTATGTACAGTGAACATGCAACTATATGTGTGTCATAAAAAAATTGGAATTATTCAGGGTTCGTTTGGACATTTTATACATTAAATCGGTTTTCTAGCCATTTCAGGTGCACAATTCAAAATTAAACTACATGAACATGCTCTGGAGCACCAACATGGGTTGTAAAATCATATATGTGTCCATGGGTTTATGCTTATGTCCCATGCAAGAAATGGGGATGAATTTCGAAAACCACGGCACCGTGGCTTTCCGGCAAACGTTGAGGTACTTGCTTTTCTAATTCTAGTAACTCCAAAACCCGTCTGAAATTCATGAACCTTGGCATGCTATCATGGAACGGCATCAACATGCAGTGGTAAAATATTGTCCCATTTGGGGCAGGTTGGGGTATAAGCTTCTCACAAACCAGAGCTTCTCACAAGAAGCCTCATGGTTCCGCTAGGGAAACGTGTCACCTTTGTGGACAAAACGATATCCGTTGCCTCTTCTTCCTTTCAATTTTTTTCCTGGTGTCAACATAGAGCAACAGGAGTATCGTGTTAAATTTTGGATTTTTTCGAGGATCGTTTGGACATTTTTATATGTTAACTGAGTTTTCTAGGCATTTATGTCCATAATTCAAAATTGATCTACATGCACATGCTCCAGTCCAAAAAAACGGGTTGCAAAATCAAATGTTTGTCCTTGGTTGCAAGCTTAGGTCACATGCAAGAAATGAGAATGAATGTCAAACACCTTGACACTGTCGCTCGGCCGCTAACATTGAGATACATGGTTTTAAAATTCTAGTAAATCGAAAACTCGTCTGAAATTCATGAAACTTGACATGATATCATGGAACGGTATCGACATGCCGTGATAAAATATTGTCCCATTTGGGGCAGGTTTGGGTATAAGCTTCTCGCAAACCAGAGCTTCTCCCACAACAAGCCTGATGGTTTCAGTAGGGATCGTGCCACCTTAGGGGACGAAACGATATATGTTGCCTCTTCTTACTTTCAAAAATTTTCTCGTGTCAACATAGAACAACAGGAGTGTTGTGTCAATTTTTGGGATTTTTTGGGGTTCGCTTGGACATTTTTATATATTAACTGGGTTTTCTATGCATTCATGTGCATAATTCAAATTTGAACTACACACACATGCTCCAGTGCATATAAACGGGTTGAAAAATCAAATGTGTCTCCTTGGTTGCAACCTTAGGTCCCATGCAAGAAATGGGAATGAATGTCAAACACCTTTGCCACCGTCGCTCGCCCGCTAACATTGAGATACATGGTTTTAAAATTCTACTAAATCATAAACTCATCTGAATTCATGAAACTTGGCATGCTATCATGGAACCGCATCAACATGCAGTGGTAAAATATTGTCCCATTTGGGGCAGGTTGGGGTATAAGCTTCTCACAAACCAGAGCTTCTCGCAACAAGCCTCATGGTTATGGTAGGGAACGACTCACCTTTCTAGACGAAATGATATTCGTTGCCTCTTCTTGATTTCAATTTTTTCCCTAGTGTCAACATAGAACAACAGGAGTGTTGTGTTAAATTTTGGAATTTTTCGGGGTTCGTTTGGACATTTTTATACATTAATTGAGTTTTCAATGCATTTATGTCTATAATTCAATCTGAACTACAGGCACATGCTCTAATGTATATAAATTGGTTGAAAATTCAAATCTATGTCCTTGGTTACATGCTTAGGTCCCATGCTTAGGTCCCATGCAAGATATGGGAATGAATGTCAAACACCCTGCCACCGTCATTCGGCCGCAAACATTGAGATGCCTGGTTTTTAAATTCTAGTAAATCCAAAACTTGCCTGAATTTCATGAAACTTGGCATGCTATCATGGGGCAGCATCAACATGCTGTGGTAAATTTTTTGTCCCATTTGGGGCAGGTTTGGGTATAAGCTTCTCACAAACCAGAGCTTCTCACAACAAGCCTGATGCTTTCGGTAGGGAACGTGCCACCTTTGGGGACGAAACGATATCCGTTGCCTCTTATTGCTTTCAAAACTTTTCTAGTGTAAACATAGAACAACAAGAGTATTGTGTTAAGTTTTGGAATTTTCCGGCGTTTGTTTGGACATTTTTATACATTAACTGGGTTTTCTAGGCATTTTATGTGCATAATTCAAATTTGAACTACATGCACATGCTCCAGTGCATATAAATTGGTTGGGAAATCAAATCTGTGTCCTTGGGTGCATGCTTAGGTCCCATGCAAGAAATGGGAATGAATTTCAAACACCAGGGCACTGTTGATTGCCGGCAAAACGTTGAGGTACTTTCTTTTTAAATTCTAGTAAATCCAAAACTCGTCTGAAATTCATGAAACTTGGCATACTATGGAATGGCACCCCACATGATGTGGTATTTTTTGTGTCCATTTTGAGAGAAGGCGCATTCGAATAACAGCCAACAAAGGCATTTTGAAACAAATAGCTGCCACTCTAACATCTCAAACGTTTTGTATAATTTAAATCGTGTGCGTTCTGTTAACCATTCATGTGACGCCACGCCTCACTCTTTTAATGGCTAGGAGGTGCCGTGTGGACAGGTGCTTGACTAAATAGGAGGCGTGCGAGCTGTACTCCAATGCGCAGGCTCACCGGGAAGCGTGCAAGCTGTATGCCACGCAGGCTCACCGGGAAGCGAGCCCTTTGACTTCCATGGCCGCACGCCTTGCTCGCATCCTCTCCATTAATGGCTCCCAAGCTGCAGTTTAATATGGTTTTTAAATATAAAACACTCATCGCAAACGTAGAACACCTGTATGCAAGCCGATAGCTTCCCAAGGAAGCCTAGCGAAAATGTGCCGAGCAGGATTTGTGCAGCTCTTGATCGCAAACGTTTTAGATAGAACACCCGTATGTAAACCGACAGATTCCCCAGTAAGCCAAGGGAAAATGTGCCGAGCAGGATTTGTGCAGCTCTTCATTGCAAACGTTTTAGATAAAACACCTATATGCAAAGTGAGAGCTATGGTCTTCCGCAGTAAGCCAATGGAAAATTCGCCGCACAGGATTTGTGCATCTCTTCAACGCAAACGGTTCAGATTGAATAAGGTATGCAAAGCGAGACTTCGGCGCTAAGCCAAGAGAAAATCGGGGAAGCAGGATTTGTACCTCCCTTCAATGCAAACGGTTTTTTCGAATGACCCGTGTGCAACCACGTACAGACAATTTGGTAAGATTTGCATCTGTCATATTGGGTATATTGCCATTTGTCAAACTAGAAGATTGACATTTGTTGATCTAGTAACATTGCCATTTGTCAATCCTTGTAACAGTGCGATTTGTCAAAATATGCAGTTAAAAATCACTAGCACTATCTAATTTTTGCAACTAAAATCCAGTTATTAAGCATAGATTTCATTCATAGGTTAAGCAGTCATTCTTAATTTATACAAACAGTTCAACTCGATAGCTGAACCGACCAAACTTTTCCCCAATTGTTGCCAAGCACATACTGAAATAGTTAGTTCAACTATATATACTAGCTAATTTTAAGTACGTTGTACAGTTCCACCACATCTATAGTCAGATGAACTGAACAAAATAGCCCCTAAATACTACTACTACGAAGGGGCTTTGTAATATTTTCGGCAGCCTCTCCTCTGCCGAGTGCGCTCAGTAAGAGGAAGAGGAGGAGGAGCCTACCGACGAGCTGGACAACTATAATACGGTGCCTGTCGCTGCTGCACCTTCAGCGACGCTCACCTCAAACGCCCTCTACCGCTCCAGACGACCCCTCTCGAAGCGGATGGACTGCTCGTAGATCTCTTGATTCCTCGCCTCTGCGTCGGCATGTGTTGCGGCCACGGCTGTGGTAAGGCTCTTTCCATGCTCGACGAGGCACTCCTCCTCCTCCCGCAGGAACTCGATGTAGCGCGCAAGGTCGCTAACGCGCGTGCGGGCCTCCACCTCCGCCTCCCTCCTTCGGGCAGCGGTGGCGCAGCGGGTGATGATCCTGGTGGTCGACGGTGGATTGGCGGCCATGGCGGCCAATGATGGGGTGGCAGCCACGACCACCACCTCCCGCCTTCGGGCCGCGATGGCGGAGCGGGTGATGGCCATGGTGGCCGGCAGTGGGGTGGCGGCCATGATGGCCACCTCCCGCCTTCGGGCTCCGGCAGCGGAGCTGGTGATGGCCCTGGCTTTCCACGGTGGTGTGGCGGCAACGGCGGCCGGCAACAGCTGCCGACAGGCAGCGACGGCGGAGCGTGTGGTGGGTGTTCCGCGCACACCCAACAGGGACGCCACGCGCACTACACTATGCCGGGGACTGCGCCCTGCCGCTGTGTAGCCTCCCAGCTGGAGCTATCCTCTGATGACGGCGGAGTGGCTGAGCGACAATGATGGACCGGTGCCGTTGGTGATTGTGTGAGAAGCAGATGAGAGAAGCTACAGTGAGGGAGGGGAAATGCGACGTAGGACTCGCCGGACGTGAGGGTTTATATAGTAGGCTGGTAAGCATTAGGATTTTGGGGGGTTTTCACCGAGTAGGGCGGGAAGCTTGCGCGGGAACCTGCGCAGTTGCGCGGGAACGGGCTCACCATCGTTTGGCCAAAAGAATGCCCCTGGGCGCTCCTCAAGCTTGCGCTCGAAGCCGTCTGCGGCAGCGGGGTGACAAGACGTGCGAGAGGAGGACGAAAGGACACATACACATACGGTTAATAAAAAACGTTTGTGGTTTAATTACCTACTATACCCCTATCCTGGTTTATAAGTAGGATTAAACTAATAAAATACGAATGCATGTCGCCAAAGATAATATCGTTGGATTCGTATTTGAACATAGTTTCCAATTATATAATTTTTGTAACATGCATTAACATTTTGTTGGCTAAATTTAAGGTCAAAATATGGCACAGAATATAAAGCGGACTAATAGACCAAGACGGCGGTAGTAGCACACGACCGCTCTCTTCGGCGTATAACACACATCTTGTTAACTTGAACCTTTTCTATTGTGTTGCATAATCACACATAGTTCATCCTAGTGAATTGTATGATGTATATCGCACACACCCTCATCTGGCTGCCCGTTTCTGTTGTTCTACATCATCACAAACAGTTCTTCTTGATTAACCGTTTGCCACTCATCCAATGGAGGGAAACTTCTACATTTGCGGGGGACGTGGCATTGACCATTGGGCGGCAACAGTCGGTCATCCGGGTGCGCAATAAAGGATGCAAAGAGGGATCCTACAGCAGCAAGGACCAACTTCACTACCGATAGCTCATCTAACAGAACTCCCAAGCTAACTGTGTTGAGGCTTGAGTAGTCATCAGATGGGCGACCGGATGGGAAGTGGCCTTGACGTTAAATTAACTGATGGGATGGGTCACTGTAAACATTTAATTGTCTAAAATGTATATAGTGATCCCTCCTATTAGTTGAATTAACCTCGAGGTCCTTGTTTTGTAATTTTTAACATTTTTTGTTTTTTGAACACATGTTGATTAGCTTGAAGAAGGTCTATCTCGTTACTTTTTGATAATTTTTGTTTTTTGAACACATGTTGATTGGCTTGAATGAAGGTCTATCCCGTTACTTTACGACATGTTTCCAAAACATGGACCTCAAGGTTAATTCAACTAATAGGACGGAGCACTATATACATTCAACGCAATTAAATATTTTCCAAAACAAGTGATATGATTTCTGTGAAACTTATAAGTCATGTATGTCAAGTTAACCTCTGTGTACTTGTTCTCAAATTAACCTCTGGGCCTGTTTGCCGCATCACACACATCTTGTTAAGTTGAACCGTTTATGTTCTCTTCCCTAATCGAAAACAGTTCATTTGAGTGAACCGTATGCCGTATATCTCACACACCTTGATCTGGCTGACCGTTTCTGTTGCTTTCCCTAATAGCAAACATTTCATCAGAGCGAACTGTATGTCGTATATCGCACACACATTGATATGGCTGGCCGTTTCTGTTGTTCTGTCTAATCGCAAATATTTCGTCTGGATCAACCGTATGCCCAGCATCGCACACGCAAGTAAAATATAAACTGTGTTTGATGTACCCGCCATCACAAACGTTTTGCATATTTTTTGACGGTTTTTTTACATAACCATTTGCGATTAATGCATCGCACACAGTTTCGTCAAAGGGTCTCTGATCGTAGTGTCGCGTTAGCAGCATCCTGCAGTACTGTTGCCTCAATCGAACACAGAGAAAGATAGGGGCTTATAAATTTGCCTCCCAACCTTTTACCTCAAGGGTAATGTCAACAATAATACTTTATGATAACCTACATACGAGTGCATATATATCTCTGGATCTTTCTCCAACACATAGTGCTTGCCAAAAAAGAAAAAGTGTAAAAAGGAAAGGTGAAGATCACCACGACTCTCGTATAAGGGTAGAAGGTAAAAGTAAAAGATAGGCCCTTCGCAGAGGGAAACAGAGGTTGTCATGCACTTTGATGGTTGGATGTACAAAATCTTAATGAAAAGAAAGTCACTTTATATTTCCACTTGTGATAAAGAACTTTATTATGCAGTCTGTCGCTTTTATTTCTTCCATATCACAAGTTCGTATAAAGCTTGTTTTCTCCACACTAAAAGATCATACATATTTAGAGAGCAATTTTTATTGCTTGCACCGATGAGAACTTACTTGAAGGATCTTACTCAATCCATAGGTAGGTATAGTGGACTCTCATGGCAAAACTGGTTTAAGGGATGTTTGGATGCACAAGTAGTATCTCTACTTGGTGCATAAGATTTGGCTAGCATGGGATGAGAAGCAAGCTCAACATGTTGGAGGATTCATGACAATATAACTTCTATTCAGATATAAGAAAACATAACCCATTATGTTGTCTTCCTTGTCCAACATCAACTTTTTAGCATTTAATATTTTAATGAGTGCTCACAATCACAAAACATGTCCGAGATAGTATATTTATATGTGAAACCTCTTTTTCTTTATTACTTTCTACTAATTGCAACAATGAACAGAACTATGTTTGTCAACTCTCAACAAATTTTATTCATCATACTCTTTATATGTGAAGTCATCACTCTCCATAAGATCATTATATGACCTTTTTATTATTTCTTTTTATTCTTTCTTTTTCTTATTCCCTCAAGATCATAGCAAGAAAGCAAAGCCCTCAACTCAAAACTACTCTTTATTATATAACTCACGAACTCGATTACATAGATAGAACACGAAGCAAAGCTAAAAGACTAGATCGTACTAAAAACTTTATTCTACTAGATCAAGATATAACCAAAAGGATCAAACTAAGAAAAACGATAAAGGTAAAGATGTGATGGTGATACGATACCGGGCACCTCCCCCAAGCTTGGCAGTTGCCAAGGGGAGTGCCCATACCCATGTATTTAGATCTCTTTCTTCAGATGCGTTGATGATGGAGTTGATAATGTTGTAGGCTTGTCCACCATCTTCTAGGGCATAGGCTCACCATCATAGAAAGATGAACGAGTCTTCAGGATCCTCAATTCTGCAGCCAGACTCATCTCTTAAATCTGTATTCATACTCACAGTTTTGCTTTTGCAGGTCATAGATCTGGGCTTGGAGATGCTCAATTTTCTCTTGAAGCTTGAAGATGGCCTCTTCGATGTTCTTGGCGTCCAACTTGTGGTCACGGGTAAATTTCACGATCATGGAGTGATTGGCGTTGAGTCCGCATTCCACCATCCCTTGGCACTTGAAGACTTGCTGCTCCATTGCTTCGAGCCTTGTCTCCACGCTTCCGGTCTTCCTTGGCCCTTGAACATCGCGGATGTGCAGCACCCCCTCATGCATCTTGGTAGTTTGAGGGTGTTGCAGCACCTCCACAAGGTAGGGGTTGATGACCTTCTCGGAAGACTTGTCCTTGGGGGCGCTTGGAGACATCATGGTGATCTAGATCTGTCAGAAAAATAGCTGGAAACAAGAACAAAGGATTTTGCCATGGTGCGGTGGTCAAAACCTTCGGGAGATTATATAATGAATTTTTACCGACTAAAAGAAATTTTGTGCAAGAAAACGGAGTCCGGAGGGCACACGAGGTGGCCACAAGCCTGGGAGGCGCGCCCAGGGGGTAGGGCGTGCCCCCAGGGCTTGTCACCTCCTCGTGCACTATTCAGACTACTTTTTATTTTCCTAATTTTTAAATATTCCAAAACAGAGTAAAATTGCTGTTGGAAAAGTTTTGGAGTCGGTTTGCTTACCATACCACATACTTATTCCTTTTCGGAGTCTAAAACGTTCTTGTAGGTCTCCCTTATGTACTCCTCCGGTGTTATGATATTAGTAATATTAGTCTCAACATTTATGGGAGTACCTGAGATATAATGTTTGATTCTTTGCCTGTTTACCACCTTCGGGTTAGTGCCTTCTGCGTTGTTGATCTTGATGGCACTAGAACGATAAACCTCCTCGGTAATGTAAGGACCTTCCCATTTAGAGAGAAGCTTTCCTACAAAAAATCTTAAACGAGAGTTGTATAGCAAGACATGGACTCCTACATTAAATTTACGCTTCTGTATTCTTTGGTCATGGCATCTTTTAACCTTTTCTTTAAATAACTTGGCATTTTCATAGGCTTGGGTTCTCCATTCATCAAGTGAGCTAATGTCAAATAACCTCTTCTCACCCGCAAGTTTTAAATCATAGTTGATCTCTTTAATTGCCCAATAGGCTTTATGTTCTAGTTCTAGAGGTCAGTGACATGCTTTTCCATAAACCATTTTATATGGAGACATACCCATAGGGTTTTTATAAGCAGTTCTATAAGCCCATAATGCATCATCAGGTTTCTTAGACCAATTTTTTCTAGATCTATTAACAGTCTTTTGCAAGATCAATTTAATTTCTCTATTGCTCAATTCTACTTGACCACTAGACTGAGGATGATAAGGTGATGCAATTCTATGGTTGACATCATACTTAGCAAGCAATTTACGGAAAGCACCATAAATAAAGTGTGAACCACCATCAGTCATTAAATATCTAGGGACTCAAAACCTCGGAAAAGTAACTTCTTTAAGCATTTTAATAAAAGTGTTATGATCAGCACTACTAGTTGGAATAGCTTCTACCCACTTAGTAACGCAATCAACAGCAACTAAAATATGTGTATACCCATTAGAGGAAGGAAAAGGTCCCATATAATCAAATCCCCAAACATCAAATGGTTCAATAACAAGTGAATAATTCATCGTCATTTCCTGACGTCTACTAATATTACCAATTCTTTGACATTCATCACAAGACAAGACAAACATACGAGCATCTTTGAAGAGAGTAGGCCAATAAAAACCAGATTGTAATACCTTATGTGCAGTTATATCTCCAGCATGGTGCCCTCCGTAGGCCTCGGAGTGACACTTGCGTAGGATATGTTCCTGTTCATGCTCAGGTACACAACATCTAATAATGCCATCTACTCCTTCTTTATAAAGGAGTGGGTCATCCCAAAAGTAATGTCTTAAATCATAGAAAATCCTTTTCTTTTGCTGGTATGTGAAACTAGGCGGTATAAATTTGGCAACAATGAAATTAGCATAATCAGCATACCATGGAGCATTATGAGAAGCATTTATGACCGCTAATTGTTAATCAAGAAAACTATCATCAATAGGTATTGGGTCATCAAGAATATTTTCTAACCTAGACAAGTTGTTTGCTATGGGGTTCTCAGGTCCCTTTCTATCAATAATATGCAAATCAAATTCTTGTAGCAAGAGAACCCATCTAATACGTCTAGGTTTAGCATCTTTCTTTTCCATAAGGTATTTATTAGCAGCATGATCGGTGTGAACACTTACTTTGGAATCAACAATATAATATCTGAACTTATCACAAGCAAATACAACTGCTAAAAATTCTTTTTCAGTAGTAGCATAATTTCTTTGGGCACTATCTAGAGTTTTACTAGCATAATGAATAACATTTAATTTCTTATCAACTCTTTCTCCTGGAACAGCACCAACAACATGATCACTAGCATCACACATAATTTCAAAGGGTAGTTCCAATCAGGTGGTTGAACAATAGGTGCATTAATCAAGGCTTTCGTAAGCATTTCAAAGGCTTCTACACAATCATCATCAAAAACTAATGGAACATCTTTTTGCAAAAGATTAGTAAGAGGCCTAGAAATTTTAGAGACGTCTTTAATAAACCTCCTAAAGAAACCAGCGTGACCAAGGAAACTTCTTATACCTTTGATATCTTTAGGAAACGGCATATTTTCAATAGCATCAACTTTAGCTTTATCAACTTCAATACCTCTTTCAGAAATTTTATGCTCCAAGACAATACCTTCATTAACCATAAAGTGGCACTTGTCCCAATTCAAGAAAAGATTAGTTTCTTCACATCTCTGCAAAACTCGATCAAGGTTCAATACTAGGGAAAAGCCTAGCAGCAACGCGGGTTTTAGGCCTATCAGTAGCGCGGGCGGTAGCGCTACTGGTACGGTGCTACAGCTAAAGGTTAGCAGTAGCGTGCGTTAACCAACGCTACTGCTATGTCGACTTAGTAGTAGCGCTTTCTCAGAAGAGCGCTACTGGTAATTACTAGTAGCGCTTCTCCCTGCCCGCGCTACTACTATTATTTCGTATTTTATTTCTTTTTTATTTCATGTTGTATTCATACACCTTTATACAAGTTTTCATATAACAGGAATTTAGAGATTGTTTTTACATCATAATGAGTTATTACATCACGGGGTGAAAGAACCGTGGACTAGTTTCAAGTGGATGGGCATCCACTTGAAACTAATCCGCAGTTCTTTCACCCAATGATATAATAAATATCATCATCATATCATTAACAACTTATCATCATAATACATCATTGTCATATAACACCTCCTCATGATCATCATTTTCATCAATGAGACATCACATAGCAAATTGGTCACTAGTCATAATCACAACTACTCCTCATCATCAACTCTAACACATTGTACCACATAATAAACATATTGTACCTCATAGGACCTACTACATTCTCTTAGGACCTACTACATTCTCTTAGGACCTACTACATAATTTGGAGGAGTTCGATAATAGGTATTGTAATTCTCAAGATAAGTACAAAATGCGATCAGATGATTTTTCTCCTTATAAGTTAATTCGGAGCCATCGGTGTAGTGGGTTTTGTCTACCATCTTCCGCACATTGTTTGAAGAATCAAATAAGCTGTCAATGGAAATAAGCTGTCAACTATTTTGAAATAAACAATATAAATTAGTTAATAACTATGTTTGAGAAACTCACATAGCGGTAGAATCAGAAGCGTATCAACAAGGACCCAAATGTCCATATTGTCTTGCTCGATGTCAGGATCACCAAGATCCATGGTGACAATCATACCCTCATAAAAACCATACATTTTGCAAAGTGCTTCCCAATTTTGGCAACCAAAATGCGTTACGCTCTGAGAATTGTACAGATTTACTTCAAAATCCATATCATGATGGGTCCTTAGGTGTATTTTCTTTTTTTCAAAATTTTCATGGTCTTCAAAACCCATCCTCTCCAAGACATAGCGTCTTGCGTGCCATGGGATAAGCTAGTCGAATTGTAAAAGATGAAAATTAGACGTTGAAATAGTTGAACTCGTGCTTAATTACGAAAAAAACACTTGTCATCATTGCATATCGTTTCAACATCGAAGGTCTCCTCGAGCTTAATGCTGAAGCGCCGATCTTCGTCCAGGTGAGGGCACCTGTCGCACAGACCTCGATCGTCGTGGCACCAGCTACACTCCGCCGGGAGACTTTCGTCGTCCGAGTACGACATTTCCTACGTTCATAATTGAAAGATTAAACTTGTACTAAAAACCTAAATTAGATCATCATTTTTCGAGAAAATCCAGGCCACTCGATATTTCCTACATATTCTAGCACAAGTCATGCCAGAATTCACGGAAAAATCTGGCATGACCTTTGCTAAAAAAGGACATATCGAGCGCCTGAAATTTGCCGGAACGGAAATTAATCAACACTCCGGCAAAACATAGGCCACTCGGAGGTGTAACCTGAACATGACCGGCCACTTGGGCAACCACATATCCTATTTGAGCAACACAAGATATACATGTTTGGCATGGAGATTTGGCTGGTCTCACCTCGAGTTCGGAGGGGGTCGGTGACGGGGACGACGGCGGGGATGATGGAGGGGCTCCTTGATTTCTGCAAAAGCAAAAACCCTATAAGTTATCACTAATACATCCCGAATAATTGCTTAAACTACAAAAAAACAAATATGACATGTTCAACTAGTTCTATTAATTCAACTAGTTCTTACTAAATATAAACTTACTATAAATAGAAAAAACTAGTTCTTTCTAAAAATAAAGTAGTTCAACTAGTTATATTAATTTTCTTACTAAAAATACATTAGTTCTATTAATTCAACTAGTTCAACTAGTTTATTAATTTACTTACTAAACTAGTTCAACTAAAACTAAACTAGTTCAACTAGTTTATTAATTTACTTACTAATTATTTTAAACACTTACTAAAAACAGTAAAAAAACTACATTATACAATAGTAAAAAACATCTATTATTAACCATACTGTCCTAGTTAACTAGTACCATCACTACTACTAATTAACGTCTACTACTACTAAAAACCATTATCTATGAACCCTAAATTAACATCTACTACTACTAAAAAACATGTTTGAAAGGTAGCAGGTGCATTACATAAACCAAAAGGCATACGTCTATAAGCAAAGGTACCGAAAGGGCAAGTAAAAGTAGTCTTTTCTTGATCCTCTTGTGACATAGGTATTTGAGAAAAAACAGAATAACCATCTAGAAAGCAAAAGTGTGTATGTTTGGATAGTCTTTATAGCATTTGATCAATAAAAGGTAGATAGTAATGATCTTTCCTAGTAGCTTTCTTTAATTTGCGGAAATCAATTACCATTCTATAACCTATAACAATTCTTTGTGGGATCAATTCATTCTTATCATTAGGAACAACAGTAATACCTCCCTTCTTAGGGACACAATGAACGGGACTTACCCATCTACTATCAGCAATAGGATAAATTATACCTGCTTCCAGAAGCTTTAATATTTCATTTCTTACCACTTATTTCATCTTGGGATTTAACCGTCCTTGATGATCAACAACCGGTTTAGCATCAGGCTCCATATTAATTTTGTGCTGACATAGAGTGGGACTAATGCCCTTAAGATCATAAAAAGTATATCCAATGGCGGCACGGTGCTTCTTCACAGTTTTCAATAATTTCTTCTCTTCGTGCTCTGAAAGGTTATCACTAATAATAACAGGATATATCTTCTTTTCATCAAGATAACCATATTTCAAAGTATCAGGTAATTGCTTAAGATCAAACACTGGATCACTCTTGGGTGGTAGAGGATCTCCAAGAGTCTCAACAGGCAAATTGTGTTTCAAAACAGGCATCTGTTTAAAGAATATCTCATCTAGTTCCCTTCTTTCATTCATAAACATATCATTTTCATGGTCAGCAAATATTGTTCTAAAGGATTGGTAGGAGGCACGGCAATAGAAGCAAGACCAATAATTTCATCCTTACTAGGAAATTCTTTATCATGGGGTTGTCTAAGAAATTTGGAGAAATTAAACTCATGAGACACATCCCCAAAACTTACACTAACTGTTTCTTTCTCGCAATCTACCTTCGCATTGACAGTGTTCAAAAAAGGTCTACCAAAGATAATGGGACAAAAATCATCTTGTGGGGAACCAAGAACAAGAAAATCAGTAGGATATTTTACTTTCCCACACAAGACTTCAACATCTCTAACAATCCCAATTGTTCATATAGTATCTCTATTGGCAAGCTTAATAGTAACATCAATATCTTCTATCTCAGCAGCTGCAATGTCATTCATAATTTCCTGATATAAAGTAAAAGAAATTGCACTCACACTAGCACCCACATCACATAAGCCATGATAACAATGATCTCCTATTTTAACGGAAACAACATGCGTTCCAACAACAGGTCTATGTTTATCTTTATTATCGGGTCTAGCAATTCTAGCAGCTTCATCACAGAAATAAATAACATGCCCATCAATATTATCGACCAAGAGATCTTTAAACATAGCAATACTAGTGTCGGTGCAACAAACCATGGGTCCGTTGCCCAGACTGTGCACAGGCCCAAGATAAAGATTACAGCACCAAGCTCAGATCAAAGCACGAGGAATCAGTTCTTTGAAGGACCAACGTGCAGATCAAGAAGACCAAGACTAGCTAGAGAGACAAGATACCACTACGAGAAGAACCTCCCTTGCCGGGCAGGCATGCCTGGCGAGGTTGGGGGTTACCCCGGAAGCGAGCCTCCAAGATCGCCCCGGCAGGCCTGCCGGGGCTCACGGAGGCGAATCACCCCACCACACCACCTCACAGCAATGCACATCGTCGATCAGTGCGGTGTCAAGCTCCTAAGTGACTAAGGGGCTGCTCCCTGCCACATGGCAGACACTTCCTACAGAAAATACCTCCAAGCGGCACCCGTCCTGAGACGTGTCAAACAAGCAGGCACGAAGCTGGCAAAACAGCATGGCAGGGCTTGTCGGGCGAGCTGTGAGGTGACACTGAGTGGCACATTTAATGCGCTTTGTCAGCCTGTAGAGTTAGTTATGATAACACTGTTCGCTATCTAATCAGTACATAAAGACTGATTTGCCACTGTGGTGACCCCTTGATCTATAAAAGGAGGCCCATGGCAACCATAGAAAGGATTCGGACCAACTCACACTCATACACGCGTAGCCACTCTCGCCCCGAGGTAACCTTGCTGGGCAAGAGCACTGCGCCTTTCCACCATCAATCCACCAAAGCAGGAGTAGAGTTTTACGCCTCGCGGCGGCCTGAACCTGGGTAAAACTGCCTGTGTGATCTCTGTCGGGCTGTGCTACGCTTCTCTGCTCTTTGTGCAACGTGCCCATCCCCCCGCCGAACCAAAAGGGGCTCATGGCCCCATAGGTGGCTGTGGTTTCCCACAACATCTTTGGCACGCCAGGTAGGGAGATCACTTGCGCGAACCCGAGAGCGTAAGCAGCGGGTCATCTTCTTCGCCATTTTCATCATCGACGGCTCCATCGACTATGGCGCCCAAGAAGAAGCCAGGTGTCGCCGCTCACCCGTCCACCTCGAAGGCTTCGCCGCCCGTGACCGTCGACGTCCGGGGAATGCGGAGATGCAGGAGGATGTGGACGTTGCGGGAGACGTGGTCGGCGCAGGCAGCATTTTCACTACCTCCCCCGCGGCTGAGGCAGGAGCGGGAGGCACCGGAGAAGGACAGCACCAACAACATCCCGGCGACCATGCTCCGCGAGGTACGGGTAGAGAGATTATTCCTTCTGTCCCTCCCGGCCTGGCCGAGGGGCATAGCCACGGCGGTGACATTCACCCCGAGGCGAATCGCAATCCTACGGCAGCCCCCGCCATGGGCGCGAACGCGGGACATGCACCGTCCTCGGAGCAAGCTGGCCCAGCCAATGCTCCGAACAAAGTCATTGACCCACGCATGCCATCACCTCGTCACCACGCCATCCCAGCGACTGGCTCCCGATGACGGGAGCCCGGTGCAGCCACCGCCGGCACCATCAGGAGCCAGGCGACACTACGGTCTACATCATCATCACCAATGCCAAGCACTGCTTCGGAGGCCATGGTGCGGGCCCAGCTGCTGCTGAGGTTTCTGTCGGCAGCTGATCAGATGGATGAGTGGAGAGCCACCATTCAGAGTCTGATTGGCTTTGCCGAGGCTGGATGCTCACAGCAAGCTGGCCCGCCACGCCTCCCCAAACGACGACAACGACAGCCCACGCTGCTGGCCGTGCGGAAGGGGCCACCCCCACGGTGCAATGCCCACCGCGGCAACCAGCGTGAGGGCCACGCAACCAAGAGATTGATGACGTCTTGGTGGCTTCATCCGATCCTCGAGCACGTCAAGGCCGACGGTGAGCCCCGGAGGACAGGCAGATGAGGGACGCGCACATCACCATCGAGCGACGCCAGAACGACCACCACCAGTCCAATGGGTGCGATGGCCTCGACGTCGAAGAGCCTACGCTCGGCAGAGGTGGGTACCTGCCTTTCGAGGCTGGGTCCCTGCCTTCACCCGTGAGTTGCGGCAAGTCCGTTGGCCGTCCGCTCGCACGTTCAAGCCAGAGATTCCAGAGAAGTATGATGGAAGACTGAACCCGGCAGAGTTCTTGAGCATCTACACCATCGTTGTTCAGGCTACCGAGGGAAGAGATGAGAAGGTTTTTGACTACTACTTCCCTTCGGCGCTCAAGCCAAACGTGAGGTCTTGGCTGATGCATCTACCGGAGAACTCCATCTCGACCTGGGCTGGCCTGTGCCATGAGTTCGTTGGCGCCTTCACGGGTGGCCACCAAGAACCAGGACGGCCCAGCGATTTGCAGCTTCTCCCGCAGAAGGAAGGAGAGACTCTACAAAAGTACATGCAGAGGTTCAACCGAGTCCACAGGAATATTCCAGATATCCACCCGGCAACTGTGATAGATGTGTTCCAGTCCAACATGCGCAACTGTCGGATACATTCCAAGATGAACGTTTGATTGCCCAAGACTGTGAAGGAACTTTACACCTTGGTAGACAAGTGTGCTCGGGTGGAGGAGAGGAGGAAACTCCCTGGAGAACACGATGGCATCGACATCGACTCAGAAGATGATGACAAGGCCACCAGTCAGAAGAAGAAGAACAAGAAGCAAAACAAGAAGCGCAATGATAAAGCAGTATTGACCGTTGAGGGATCAGGCATGCCTAGTACCGGCAAGAAGGCTAAGGCCGAAGCCCCCGGCAAGGAAGTTGCCGCATGCACTGACTGCCGGGAGGCTGCGATTGCCGAGAAAGCTGGGAAAGGTGATGGGTTATATTGCAAGATTCATCAGACTAAGGGCCATGATCTCCAGGATGTCATCAGGTCGAGAAGCTCGTCAAGAAGCAGAGGGCTGAATATGAGAAGCATGATAAGTAAAAAGGTCAGAATGGTGCTGGTGGGAAGGGCCGAGGCGATGAAGCAAATCACCCCAACAAGGCTCTTCGGAACCAAGGAAAACTCGCCAGGGGCAGAGAGAAGGAAGATTGCAATGATGCCAGTGATGGAGGGGATGAAGAGGAAACCAGCGAGCAGGAATTCCAGAGGGACACTGACGCCCTGTGCATTGACGGAGGTGCATCTCTGCACTCCTCTCACCGCCAACTTAAACAGTGGGCGTGTGAGGTCAATGCCGTGGAGCCAGCGACACAGTCTCGGAAGCCGCTCAAGTGGTCACGCACGCCCATCTTCTTTGATGAAGAGGACCATCCTGACCGCACCACTGCGGTAGGCTGATTGCCGTTGTTGGTTTCACCAACGATCCACCTCAAAGTCACAAAGATGTTGGTTGACGGCGGGGCCGGGTTGAATCTGATTTCCCCAAAGGTTATCAACAGACTTCAGATAGCAGAGGAAGAACTCAAAGTCATGGGCACGTTTCAAGGAATCAATCCCGGTAGGAGTCATCCTAAGGGAAAGATCACGTTGCCAGTGACATTCGGAGGAGAGTTGAACTACCGGACTGAGAAGGTTGTGTTTGATGTGGTCGACCTCCCCCTGTCGTACAACTGAATCCTTGGACGCCCAGCTCTGGCAAAATTCATGGCAGCATCCCACTATGCCTACAACACTTTGAAGATGCCAGGCCCGGTGGGAGTCATTTCCATTTCGTCAGACGAGAAGGACACAATTATTTACGTGGATAAGATGTACCAGGACGCAGTCTCAGCAGAGGTCACGGAAGCCACAGTTCCCGCCAAGGAAATCAAAGGAAAGAAGAAGGCTAGTAGGGACACCTGCAAGGAATCCGGGAAGCGTACCTCTTCGGAGTATGTTGCACTTGTTGATGACTTGCCAGAGAGTTACAACAGCAAGAGATCCAAGGCTGCTGCACCTCATGTGAAACAGGTCCCGATAGGGCTGGCTGGCGCTGATGGTACCTTCACTATCAGTGCCACCCTTGATGACAAATAGGAAAGCGCGCTTGTTGCCTTCCTACAGGCGAATATCGATGTGTTTTCTTGGCAACCATCTAATATCCCCGGTGTTCCCAGGGAGGTAATCGAGCACCACCTTGTTGTCTACCCACATGCCCGACCCGTCAAGCAGAAGGTCCGAAAGCAAGAATTGGAGCGGCAACAATTCATTGCAGAAGAGATCTAGAAACTTGAGGCAGCTGGTCTGGTCAAATGAGTACTCCATCCAACATGGTTAGCAAACCCAGTGGTCGTATGCAAGGCTAACGAAAAAATGGAGGCTTTGTATAGATTTCACGGATCTTAACTAGGTCTGCCCGAAGGACCCATTTCCCTTGCCGCGCATCGACCAGATTGTGGATTCCACTTCAGGTTGTGATCTGCTCTCTTTTCTGGATGCATACTCTGGATATCATCAGATTTTTATGTCCAAGGACAACGAAGAGAAGACCTCATTCATCACCCCATGTGGCACATACTGCTTCGTGTGCATGCCTTTCGGGTTGAAGAGTGTCGGGTCCACTTTTGCAAGGGCAGTCCAGACTGGTTTTGAATCACAGTTGCACAGGAACATTGAAGCTTATGTGGATGATATTGTGGTCAAGACCAAGGACAGATCAACCCTCATCCAGGATTTGGAAGAGACGTTTGCTAATCTGCGCAAGATCAACTTGAAGCTGAACCCGGAGAAGTGCGTGTTTGGCGCTCCCTCCGGCAAGCTACTTGGATTCTTTGTGTCCCATCGCAGGATAGAGGCCAACCCTGACAAGATCAAGGCTATCAAGCAGATTCAGGCACCTAAGACAGTTAAGGATGTAAGGCGTTTGACAGGATGTGTTGCCGCGCTTAGCAGATTCATCTCCAAGTCTGCCGAGCGCGCCTTGTCGTTCTTCAAGATCTTGAAGAAGGTAGGACTCATGAAGTGGACCCCGGAAGCAGATACAACACTGCAAGATTTGAAGACCTACTTGTCCTCTGTACCCACTTTGGTTGCTCCTAAACCACAAGAGTCATTGCTGCTATATCTGGCGGCAACTAATCAAGTGGTTAGTGCAGCACTAGTGGCGCAATGGGAAGTGGAAGAAGCAGCAGCCTCAGCTAGTGTCCCTTCCAGGGGGAGAGTGAGATAGGCCCGACAAGGCCAAATATGGATCAGGACAAAGAAGAGTGCGGCAGCGGAGACCACCCCAAGGACGCGGCAAGGAAGAAAGTGGTGCAGCGCCCAATGTACTTCGTTAGCTCCCTATTGTAGGGAGCTAGATCCAGGTACTCTGGTGTGCAAAAGTTGATTTTTGGCCTTGTCATGGCCTCAAGGAAACTGCTTCACTACTTCCAAGCCCATGAGATCACGGTTGTCACCCGCTTTCCTTTGCAAAGGATACTCTGAAACCCTGAGGCTACCGGAAGAATAGAGGAGTGGGCATTGGAGTTATCCAGCTTTGGCCTAATATTTGAAAGCACATCAACAATTCAGAGCAGGGCATAGGAGAGTTTATTGTAGAATGGACGCCAACCCTTGATGAAGAAGTGCTACAAACAGTTATTCCCAGCAAGGAAGTGCCCCAAGAATGGATCATGTATTTCGATGGTGCCTTCTCCCTACAAGGTGCAGGGGCTGGCGTGCTTCTCGTTGCTCCCACTGGAGAGCACCAGAAGTACGTCGTCCAGATGCATTTTCCCTGGGAGGAGGCGACCAACAATACAACAGAGTAAGAAGGGCTCCTTGCCGGGCTCAGGATTGCCACTGAATTGGGAATCAAGAAGCTGATCATTCGAGGAGATCGCAACTTGTGGTGAGACAAATCAACAAGGATTAGCAAAGTCCATTGATGGAGGCATATGTTGAGGAAGTGAGAAGACTGGAGGAGCACTTTGACGGATTGCAAACAAAGCACGTACCCCATGCGGAAAACAACATTGCTGATCATCTCTCAAAGTGTGTTGTGCAAAAACTTCCTATGGAACCAGGAACTTTTGTTCTCCATCTTACTCAGCCCTCTGTATCCCCAGCAACAATGGCCCGAAAGAGGAGGAAACTGGACTCTGGTAAGCCTCTCCCGGTAGAGCCTCTCGGGGCTCCTGGCAGGGACCCTGCCGGAAACAACTCCCCTTCGATTGTCGGGCTGCACCCTCCTGCCGGGCCACTGGTCCCCGTAGTCGAGGAACGCACCCCCGCAAATGAGGAGGTGCCGCTAGTCCTAGTTGTTGAGCCCCAGGCTCCAACTTGGGCAAGGCACATAGTCCACTTCCTCCAAACCGGGGAACTTCCCGAAGAGCAAGAAGAATCTGAAAGAGTAGCCCGGAGGGCCAGTATGTATTAGTTTGTTGATGACACACTATACAGAAGAAGGCCCAATGGTATGAAATTGAAGTGCATTTGTCAGGAAGAAGGAAAGGAACTGCTGGGAGAAATACACAAAGGCATGTGCGGCTCCCACATTGGATCAAGGGTGTTGGTTGGGAAAGCATTCCGGCAAGGGTTCTATTGGCCCACAACCCTCCAAGATGTGGTCGAGCTAGTTACCAAATGTGAAGCCTGCCGGTTCCATTCCAAGAACATCCATCTGCCTGTCCCAGGCTCTTCAGACAATCCCTTTGTCATGGCCGCTTTCGGTCTGGGGGCTCAATATCCTTGGCCCTTTCCCCCGAGCTGCCGAGGGCTTTGAATTCTTGTTCATTGCCATCGACAAGTTTACAAAGTGGCCGGAAGTACAAGCCGCAAGAAAGGTGACTGCTCAGTCAGCTATCAAGTTCTTGAAAGGATTTGTGTGCCACTTCGGGGTTCCTGCTCGGATCATCACCGACAACGGCACCCAGTTCACGAGTCGCGCCTTCATGCAGTATGTTCATGCCCTCGGAAGCAAGATCTCATTTGCCTCTGTTGCACATCCCAGAAGCAATGGACAAGTTGAAAGGGCAAACGCTGAAGTGTTGCGAGGACTCAAGACGAGAACATTTGATAAGCTCCAGAAGTGCGGCAGGCGATGGATCGACAAGCTGCCGGTGGTACTTTGGTCCCTCAGAACGACACCAAATCGAGCTACCGGGCAGACTCCTTTCTCCCTAGTCTATGGGACAGAAGCAGTTATCCCCACGGAACTCATTTATGAGTCACCTCGAGTGCTTGCCTACGATGAAGTAGCGCAGGATCAGCACCAGTGTGACGACGATGTGCTTCTCGAGGAGAACCGTCTCCGGGCTGCTACGCGTGTTGCACGCTACCAGCAAGCCCTGCATCGCTATCACAGCCGCAGGGTTCATGCCCGGTGTTTTGAGGAAGGCGACCTTGTCCTTAGGCGTGTTCACTCCGCCAAGGGTGCAAAAAAGTTGACACCGAAGTGGGAAGGCCCTTATCAGGTAGTATGAGTCACCAGACTGGCGCAGTCTGTCTGGAGACTGGAGATGGCATTCAATTGCAAAACTCATGGAATGTTGAGCATCTTCGCAAGTTCTACCCATAAGGCGCGGCTGTCGGGCCCTGCCCGGCAGCCACCCTTTTGTATAGGCCTTGCCTCAATTGCATGTAACCCCTTGTACAAAGCCAGATGCAGACCCTGGGCAACAGAGAAATAAATGAAGCGCTGGGGGCCCCGACAAGTTGCATGCATGCATAAGCATTTCACGAGCATCGCATGTTCATGTAGATAAGATCACATCTGGCATCATTTTCATCTGCATAAATTGCAGGCTCCTACCGAGGACTTGGTCTCCAAGAGGAGATGGAAAGATGAGCCTACACTGCGATCTCCGGCAAGCCAAACAGATAAGTTATTTCTCTTATCCATACATGTTCTGTAAGTAAAGACTTGTGCATAAGAAAACCTCGCTGCTTTTTGAAACTTAGGTGCTCCCATCCTTTGACTCGAATGTTGCTTCGGTCAGGATGGTCGTAGTGGCCTTTTGTGAAAAAATATTGGCGGGGGGCTGGTCCCTCTTCATGATTTGTGCCCGGTAGGCCTAAATCCCCGGCAACAAAACTGAGGGTACCGGCAGGGTAGCCTGCCGAGGGAAACTTGTTTACTTAAAAGTATAGAGGCGTTTCGCCCCTGCATGGACATATTACATGCACAAGTCCCCGGCAAGGTTTATCTTTTTCATTAATATGTTGATCAAACAAGTACATACCTTATAGGACATAGACATGGATTCAAGAGATTACATAATTTGAACTAAAATTTGGCAAGTGCCTAGAGATTTAAGATTGAAAAAAGATAGGTGCCCCGTGATGCCCTTTCTTGTCCCTCTCCTCCTAGGCACTGCGGCAGGAGGTGAAGAGGGCAAAAGGAGTGCCTGGGAAGAAGCCCGGCCTGACCCTATCGGGCTCCAGGAGAGGTAGCCCGGTGGGGGCGGGAGGGCACAGACGAAGGCAATGGTGAGGAGATCGGCGAAAGCGACCCGTCAACCGCCACCACTAGGGCCAGCAGGACACGGTAGGGCTAACGGAGCTGCAGCCCGCAAGGAAGCCTGCCGGGGTCCAGCTGGAAGGCTGCTGGAAGAGCCGGAGGCACCACCTCCACCCCTGCTCCCAACTCCCCGGCAAATCCCTTGTCGAAGAGGAGGTGCAGATGCAGATGGTGCTGCCGCCGCCTGACGGTGACGGTACGGCTAATGCTCAGTCGGAGTTAGAGATGTCGCCCTCCCGGTCGGTGTCGTCATCATCAGTTTCACTGTCCTCCTCGTCGCTATCGCTCGAGGAGGAGCTTTTATCATCAGTCAAGCTCTCCGCGTAGCACCCTAAGCGATCACCCGAGCTCCCAAAAACATTAACGGAAAGGAACCCGTCCTCCATTAATTTAAAATGGAGGGCGTGCCCTTCCGACAAGCTATGGGCACGAACGAAAGTATTCCAGACTCGACGGAAGTACATGACGTGAGGGGCGGGTAAATCTACATCCACCCGTATGCTGCCATTCCCGCAGCCCCTCATGTGCAGCCTCAACGCCCGCTGTTGTTCAAGCTCCATCACCCTTGCAAATGGAGTAGGGAGGCGGAGTCGGTCGTGCGGAGGCTTGTATAGCCTGATGACGAACTCCAGAGGTTGGTCTCCAACATGGCCCTCCAACGGAGGAGGAGCGTCCGATGGGGGCGCGATCAGGGCACATCCCCGTCCTCCTCCCCCTCGGGCGCCACAATGACCGCGACCTCGTCATCTCCCTCCCCCTCTCACGGCGGGTTCCACCCCCGCATTGTCAGGCGAAGGAGGGATACACTGCCGAGCAGAAGCTCTCGTTACCGCCACTTGAGTGCCACCGTGTCCTCGCCCTCTCGCCATGGCGAGTGAAGAAAGTTTGAGGAAAGGGAGAAGGAGAGTGTGTGAACAAACACACCGCTCCCACCCCCTTTTATAGAGGGACGAGGCAGGGGGCTGGCTTCTCATTCAGGAAGTGACCGCCCCGCTCCCCCAATATGACTTCCCCGCACCTCCAACGGCTCAGGGAATCATAGCCGACCTTCTGCGCCAACCAACGACGCCTGGTTTTCTGCCATGGCACCCGTCCCCGCGCACTCCGCATCCGCCACCTACCCTACACAATGCATGCAGGACACGTGGCGGATGCACCCAGGGCGGGATGCCAGTGGGATGGCAGTTTCTGCCCCGTGATCGTGGGAGGTGGGCGATCCACGGGCCACGATCTTGAATTTCCCATAATGTTCAGCATGACGCACGGGAAAACCGGAAACTGGCCCGGACTCAAGTTAATGAAGAAGCAAAGAAGATCTCAAGGGGCCAGCCACTTCTACGCCCCTGCTTGTGCACTGGTTAGGGCCTACCCCGACGACGCCAGGCAGCACATTCGGTCCAGGCCCGGGGGCTCCTATCGGTGCAACAAACCCTGGGTCCGTTGGCCAGACTGTGCACAGGCCCAAGAACAAGATTATAGCACCAAGCTTAGATCAAAGCATGAGGAATCAGTTCTTTGAAGGACCAACGTGCAGATCAAGAAGACCAAGACTAGCCTGAGAGACAAGATACCACTACGAGAAGGACCTCCCTTCCTGGGCAAGCGTGCCTGGCGAGGTTGGGGGTTACCCCGGAAGCGAGCCTCCAAGATCGCCCCGGCAGGCCTGCCGGGGCTCACGGAGGCGAATCACCCCACCGCACCACCTCACAGCGACACACGTCGTCGATCAGTGCGGTGTCAAGCTCCTAAGTGACTAAGTGGCTGCTCCTTGCCACATGGCAGCCACTTCCTATAGAAAATATCTTCAAGCAGCACCCGTCCTGAGACGTGTCAAGCAAGCAGGCGCGAAGCTGGCAAAACAGCCTAGCAGGGCTTGCCGGGCGAGCTGTGAGGTGACACTGAGCGACGCATTTAATGCGCTCTGTCAGCCTGCAGAGTTAGGTATGATTCCAT
The DNA here is from genome assembly GCF_018294505.1 of Triticum aestivum. Lineage (NCBI taxonomy): Eukaryota > Viridiplantae > Streptophyta > Magnoliopsida > Poales > Poaceae > Triticum > Triticum aestivum. The sequence continues at coordinate 294,866,467 of NC_057805.1, read as the reverse complement.
TGTTCGCTATCTAATCAGTACATAAAGACTGATTTGCCACTGTGGTGACCCCTTGATCTATAAAAGGAGGCCCATTGCAACCATAGAAAGGATTCGGACCCCCTCACACTCATACACGTGTAGCCACTCTCGCCCCGAGGTAACCTTGCCGGGCAAGAGCGCTGCACCTTTCCACCATCAATCCACCAAAGCAGGAGTAGGGTTTTACGCCTCGCGGCGGCCTGAACCTGGGTAAAACTGCTCGTGTGATATCTATTGTGTTGTGCTATGCTTCTCCGCTCTTTGTGCAATGTGCC